>NW_005871468.1:123625-181604 GCF_000147115.1 Myotis lucifugus | reverse complement strand
CCGGGCGCAGGCCTCGCAGTGCACCAAGTTAAGTGTTGCCGGCTGCCGTTCTCACTCGTCCGAACAGGATGTTGAACACCTCCACCTGGGACAGAGAGGCGGGCGGTCACCGGGAGGAACGCCCGGGGGCTCCTTTCTCCCGGGAAGGAGGGAAGCGGGCCCACTCACGTCGCATTCGTTGCAGTAGTAAGCAGGCTCGTCCTTAACCCGGCCCTGGTAGGCGATTTTCTTCCCTGCCCGCACTAGGCTCTCCCGCTGCACCTGGCAGTGCTTCATGGACTGCAGGAGGCAGAACCTGGGCGTGGGGGAGGCGAGTGGCGGTAAGGTAGGGCGGCTGGCAAGGCGGGACAGTAGCCCCCAGTTACTAGGCCCCGTTAACATTTCATGTGCGTTTTTATCTATTTGGGCCACTGTCAAGTAAAATTCCTTGGAGCAGGAACCTGGTCACCTGCTCCAGCACTGGAACACTGCAGGGCGCAGGAGTAAAGGGTGGAGAGAAAGACGGAGAATGGGGTTGCATTCTACAGGCAGAACAAGCGTGGGACCAGGTCTGGTGGAAATGGGCTCCCTCTCAAACAGGACCCTCACTTGATCATCTTGAACAAATCGGGGTCGCTGATTTTGACGGTGCGAGCCACGTTCCAGGACACGTGAATCATGGGCACAATGGACTTGACGTTCTTCACCTCGTTCCACTCATACCGTTCCAGGGCCAGCTGGTATTGATAGGCTGTGGGCCAGAAGCAGTCACTACAGGATTCTCAAACAACTCCCAGCTACTTGGACCCCAGCCCCTTCCCTCACGGCTGGCTGCCCTCCACTCCCCCGCCAACCCTCTCACCACTGTCTCTGCACCCCACCCTCTCACCGGTGAGGGGCCCAACGTTCCAGGCGATGTTGTTGCACCAGCCGGTGGCCTGCACCCAGTGCACGGTCCCCGCATTAATCCACACGAGGTCTCCAGGGCGCTGCACGAAGCGGTACACAGGGATATTGGAAGCATAGAGATCGTCCAGGATTGGCCACCAGGAACCTGTCAGGTAGTCCACACCGTGCCTGTGGGGTGGCCACAGGGTCAGATGGAAACCTGGGGACTCAGAGATGGGACATGGGGGCGGGCCTAGTGTGTGTATGTTTGGGGGGGGGCGGTGGCGCACCGGTCGCAGAAAGCGCTGATGGTCTCCCAGTAGTGTTCATGCACCGCGAACCACTCACAGTCGCCTGGGCCTATGTTGATGTTGACAGAGCAGAAGTTGTTGTTCTCTTGGTGGCCTGCAGGGGGCAATAGAGAACGCCATGGCTGGCCTAGCCGAGCTGAGCTCCTTCCCAAGGCCACCCTTTGGCCCTCATTGGCTGAAAGCAGCACCGACACCAGCCCCGCCCCCAGCGCGCATTCTGCACCTGGCGTTCGGCTGCCGGGGACCTTCATGTACAGCTGTACCGTGTTCATGCCCAGAATCGTGTGGCCCACGTGGCTCAGCATGTTGCCGGTAGATGTTACCCGCATGAAGGCGGGCAGCTTCAGCAGCTCCTGCAGTTGTGGCTTCCACCTGCGACGGTGAGGGAGTCAATAAAAGTGAGAGGCTATCCCCGCCCTGCAGACCCATCAGCAATCCTGCCCCAGCTTTGCTGGCCTCAACCCCACTGACCGCTTGGCATCAGATAGGTCGATGTTGGTGCCAAACTTGATAATGTGGTGGTTCTTCGGATCTGGTGTGCTGCTGTGGGGGTGAAGAGCACACATTGGTGGCGAAGCATAGGGAAGGGAATAAAAGTCACGAAAGGAACGGGCATGCTGTACGGTACCTAGGAGGGGTTCCTGTGGTGCTGTCTGGTTCCTCGGACTCCTCATCCTCACTCTCCTTTTCCTCCTGCTTGGCCATAGGCTGAGTCAGCCACCTTCCAGGAGCCCTCCCTCAGCAGCCCCACTCCAAGTCCCCTGATCCGCATCCCTGCCTCCCTACGCTTGCCTCTCACCTGTAAGGACTCCTGAAATGACGAGGCCTGGTACTGTGCATACTTGGCAATGGTGGTGTGGGAACGGGAACTCTCACAGGGCCAGATCTGTCGAGTGCCCGTCAGATCCCAGTTCTCGTCTGAGGGCTGCTGCACCTGGGTGCGCACCTCCACGGTGTGCTCACCACTCGCCTCCACCAGGGTCTTGGTGGAGAAGAGGCCCAAGTCTGCAAGGGAAGATGGAGCAGGGTGTCGGGGAAGAGGCAGAAGGGAGAGATGGAGGACCCAACTCACTCTGTCCCTTCTTACTCCTCAAGCCTCTGACAGGCTGGACATTGGCTTCACAGAGGTAAAGCCAGGGAATAGGCAGAACCCCAGCCCCACAGGAAGCGGGGAAGGTTGGCCATCCCTCCTCAACCTCCTCTCCCACTGCTGCTCTGAGCTTCAGTTCCTCCACCAGTCCTCAGGTACGCATGAGGCCACATGGGCACAGCACTTGGCATACAGTAGGTGCTTAATGAGTGACATTCTTTAAGCTATCATTAGATGCAATGAAAGACTTAAGTCAAGTGAAAGCCTAGAATGTGCTTTGAGTAACTCAGTAGAAGAAAAATATATGGGTATAGGGCAGCGGTTCTCAACCTGTGGGCCGCAACCCCTTTGGCGGTCGAACGACCCTTTCACAGGGGTCGCCTAAGACCATCCTGCATAGCAGATATTTACATGACGATTCATAACAGTAGCAACATTACAGTTATGAAGTAGCAACGAAAATAATTTTATGGTTGGGTCCCAACATGAGGAACTGTATTTAAAGGGCCAGAAGGTTGAGAACCACTGGTATAGAGGAAACAAGATTGATTTCTATATGGTTCCCTCTACTTTTATGTGTTTGAAATTTTGTACAATAAAGGTTGAAAAAGAGAAGCCTCAAATCATGGGTCTTCAGGGGTACTCTCTAGTCTATTCTTCTCATCCTTAATCACCAAGAAAACTAAAAGTGACTAACCAGGCCCTGAGATATATCCCTTTCCCACTTGCCTACTGTTGGAAATACAGATGCGAGAAAAGCCTGAGGCCAGCTCACCCATCACTCAGAGCATCCTTCAAGTATAGCCTCCCTATGACTAAGGAAAGCTCACTATAGCCACTATCCTGGATCTTCAAGAGTGGGGGCTCTCAGAGTCCCAAAGCCCCAGATCCTTGCATCCCTCCCCCACTTTTCTGTCCCCCACACTCACTGAGCCGCAGGGAACCTGCCAGGCCCCGGATCACGGTGATGGGATTTCGGGGGTCTGTACAGAACTGCAGCAACACTGGTGAGAAGGCATCCCGTTTGCTCTCCAGCTGAGGGACGACCAGAAGACAGGGCTAGATCAGAGCCCTGTCTCGGGCTCAGAGCACCCCGTCAGCCCCCAACACTGGCACTGAACCCTCTGGCAGGGGCACACATACGTAGATGCTGGGTGTGGGTGGGTTGAGTTTTTCCCGGGGCAGCTTCTCCTCTGTGTTGATCTTCGGCTTCACAGACTGGGCAGGGGAAAGGTAGGACTCTCTAAACTTCCCTTTCACCTTGGCATTCCTGCGGGAGGACAGTGAAATGAGGACAGAAATGGGGTGACGGGGGAAGGGAGCCTCCCACTGGGCCGGGCCAGCAGCCTCATGGGCGACAGTCCCTCACTCACTTGCTGGCGCGCACAACGTCGGCAGCACAGTGGCTGATGGTGAGGTCCGCCATGCGCAGCCTCCGCTCTTCCACCTCAGAGGCGATAAAGGTCTCCTTGTCACCGCTCTCTACCTTGATAAGCCGGATCTTCAGCTCCTTGGGGGGCCCTTCACTAAGTGATCGCAGCTTCAGCATATCAGCCCGGCTGACACCCGGTGGCCCTGGAGCTTCCTCACGAGACTTCTTCCCAGGGACAGGGGCTGATGATGCGGGTGTGGGCTGAGCAGAGGGTGCAGGAGCTGGTGGAAGGGCCGGAGCTGTGGGTGGCTTAGCCTTGGAGGCCCCACCAGTATCGGGCCGGGCCTTCTCGCGACCCTGGATCTCCTCACTCTGCAGGTCCAGGTTCCCCAGCACTCGGCGACTCTTTTCTTTGGGGACCTTGGCCTTGGCCTTGACCCTGCCCTCACGGGACCGCCGACCCACAATGTCCTTACAGGCCCGCCTATGCCGCCGATGCTCCTTCTGATGTTCCTTCTGGTGCTCCTTCTGCCGCCGCTTACTGCTCCCTGGTCCTGTTACTGCCACCACCCCACCACTCTCCTCCTTAGCCTGGGCAGGAGGCATTAGTCGCTCAGTTCCACTGTCCACTGGGTCTGCCGTGTCCACAGGGTCTGCCGTGTCCACTGGGCCTGCTGGGTCTGTGGCACTCCAGCCCACTCGCTCCACAAGGGTCTCACAAGCCCGACTGATCTCTTCTAGCACCTCAGACTCAGAGCGAGCAGGGGGCAGAGGCAGGGGTGGGGGCGGCGGGACAGGGGTCATGGGGCCCAGGGCTGGCTCTTCGCCTGCCCTGTGCTCCCGGACCCAGGGCCCACCTGAGGTAGAGAACTGAGATGATGAGGAAGCAGAGGACTTTGGGGAACCCTGGGCACTAGGGGCTGCTGAGGTGGGTGGTGGGACAGTAGCACCTGATGGGGGACTTGGGGAATACTGAGTGCTGGGCAAGGGCCCAGGACGGGTAGAAACAGCTGCTCCTGTCCCCCGGTAACAGTACTTTTGTCCCTCCAGCACAGAGGCCAAGGATTTGAGCAGGCTGGCTGGGCTGGCTGCTGGGGGTGGTGGGGGTGGCGGCGGCTGTGGCTGGGGGGGAAGAGGGAACTTGGCTAATGGTGGTGGTGGTGGTAGAGCTGGTGGTGGCTTCTTCTCCTGTTCCTGGGTGGCTGTGGCTGTGGTGGTGGTGGTGGTGGCAGCGGCGGCGGCAGTGGCAACAGCAGTGGTGGTTGGGGCTGTATCAGTGGAGAATGGAGGCTGCAGTGATACAAAGGGCTCCTTTAAGGGGGGTGGAGGGGCTCCGCCTGCCTCCTGTTGTTGCTGCTCCTCCTCCTTTCGAATGGACTCATCCAGCATTTTCATGATGTTGGCCAGCCCATCAGGCAGGATCTTGAATTCGGCGGGCTCCTCAAACTGGTCCTCCGGCGGGGTCGAGGGAAAATCAAAGAGTCGTGCACCTCGGGCAGGCAGTTCCCCCACCGCTGGCGGCACAGGCTGGGGGGCTTTATTCAGGGGGCCTGGGGATGGCCCTGGCCCCACCTCGGGGGTCTTTGGGAAGGAGATCCTGGGCCGAGGGCTCTCCGGGCGCCTGAAGCTTCCTGAGGTATTTTGGTGGCAAGAGGAGGGAGGGGCGGGAGGCAGGGCAAGAGTTAGGGGTGCAAGAGGTGGGTCCTGGGGGCTCAGTGTTGGGCTGGGGGGCCGGGAAAGGGGGTCCATACTTCTGGCCAAATAGGGAGGTGGGGGGAAGGACACAGGCCCAGTAGGGCTGCTGCTGTGGCTGCCATTGTTGCTGCTGCTGCTGGTGGTTGGGGGAGTAGGAGGGATGTGCGAATCCTGAGTGCCCACAGAAAAACGGGGGGCCAGAGGCCCCAAGAAGCCCTCACGGTGCGGGAAGGGTAATGGATGAGGGCGAGGGCGTCCCTCCGCCCCGAAGAAGAGATCCTCTAAGATCTCTCCAGCCTCACGGGCTGACCGGCAGGCTGGGCCCTTCAGCCAGGCAGGGGGTTGTGGAGGGCGTGAGAGGCGGGGGCAGGGGGGTGGAGGAGGTGAGGGAGGGCCAGGCGGTAGGGGTAGGTGGGGAGTGGCAGCAGGAGCTGCCAGGAAAGGTTTCCGACCACTATGTGTCGAAGGCCCCAGGCGGCCTTGGTGAGAAGCGACCTCCAGCGTGGGAGTTTGGTAATGGTCAGCGCCGGGCTGTAAGTGGAGGAGGAGATTGGTCAGAGGTCTGGTAGAGTCACCTTAGACAAGCTCCCACTGATCGCCCCACTCCATCTTCCCGCTGAGGTCGTCACTCACAATGCCTGGGCTCGGCTCCATGCCCCGGAGACCATTGTTGCTGCTGCTGCTGCTGCTACTGCTGCTGGTGGTGGTGCCGGGGAGGCCGGGGGGCCGGGAAGGGGCGTAAGGCACGCAGGTGGTGGTTGCTGCTGGTGAAACGCTGGAGTCCATCCGCGACCTCTGAACTCTGCTCTCTCTAAGGTCACTTCCGGGGGGACGGGTGGCAGGCGGGCAGCCATGGCTCTCTGCTCCTGGGGGGCGGGGACCTGGGCCTGGGGGCGCACCCAGGACCAGCCGGTGGCCAGGGGGTTGCGCAGTGTAGGTTGGAGCTGAGTATGGATACGGGTGAGACAGCGAGTGCCGCTGGTCCTACGGGAGACAAATGAGGATACTGAGTGAAGAATGGAGGACACAGGTACTTGCAGGGAAGAGATGAAGGTCAGCAGACAGTGGCTCACTTGGCGCTCTGGGGGTGCTGAACCCTTGCGCTCGGGGCCCCAGGCATCTCCATGCAAGGTACTCCACAGCCCTGGCTTGGCCAGCTGAAATGGAGAGCTGGTGGCTAGGCTAGGCAGGGGTGGTGGTGGTGGTGGTGGTGGTGGTGGTGGTGGTAATGGTGGTGGTGGCAGCGGCAGCCCTGGGGGAAGGCCAGTCTGGAAGAAAAGGGGGTGTGAGAATCCCATTCCTTGCCCCAGTCCTCCTGCTCACTGCCCATCTGCCCACATACAACCATACCTGCTCAGAGTTGCAGCCTCTCCTGCGCTTGCCTCCAGGGCTGAGGCCCTCCTCCCCTGAAGGGCCTGAGAGTACTGCAGGAGGCACAGGCTGCACCACTGGGGGTTCAGCGGCTCGCTTCACTGGGGGACCCCCCCGCTTGGCCCCATAGTTCCGCTTGTGCTGAGGACAAAAAGAGAGGAGAATGGCTCAGGTGCATACCTGGCCCAGCCCTCCTCCCTATCCCAGCCAGCCCTGGTCTCACCTCAATGTGCAGCAAGTTCCATACTTGCTCCAGGGGGGGCAGGACCTTGGCTCGGTGCTGGCAGGAGCCAGCATGAAAGTTCCAGAGCTGGGCCTGGAGAGGTGGGGGAAGGGTATAGGGGACAGGGCAGAAGCAGGCATAAGATGAGGGCACTGAGCCAGAAGGCACAATCCTTGCCTCTTATGTCTTGCCCCATCCCACCTGCTGTAGTCGGCCAATGTGGGGCCCCAGCTCAGCCAAGCTTCCTCCATATCGAAGGGCGCTGTGGTAGCAGCGTATGGCCTCCTCACTGTCATGCTCTGACTCGTACAGCTGCCCGAGCTGCTCCCACAGCCCTGGCTGGGCTGGTTCCCGGAGCAATGCCTGCACACAGCCATGCAAGGATTCCAGCTTTCCATGGAGGGGTCTTGGAGTGGGTGTCCTACAGAGCAGAAGGGGTTGGAGAGGGGGAGTGGTCAGGGTTGGAGGAATTCTTTTAAAGCCCCAGCCTTACCTCCCATCCCCAGCACCTGTAATCCTCACTCACCCTGGAACATAATATGGTTTGTTGGGGTGCCCAGAGCTACTGCCATGTGAAGGGGGTAGGGGAGCAGAGAGTGGGGACTGCCCGATGCTGGCAGAGCACCTGGAGAGAGAAGGAGTCTGTTAATGTACATCAAGATGGAGCAGTATTGTCCCTGCCCAGGAAGGAGGGGACGGGGGAATAAGAGGAAGCAGCTGAGGACTGCACTCAGGCCCACAGAATGGCAGAAACCCAGAGAATGAAAGAGATTGAGGGGCACAGGAGATGGGAAGACAAATTCCTGGAGACAGAAAGATGGCCCAAGTTCTCACCTGCCTCCAGGCAGCCATGCGCTACGAGGAGGGGGATGGGGCGGGCAGGAGCTCCACGCCCCAGCACAGCTCAAGCCCCCAAGGGCAAAGGCTTCCCGTGCAGCGCGGGCCCCTGGAGGGTCCACTGCCCGATGCATCCAGCCTGAGTCAGGGAAGAGATTATGTTCTTACTGGAGGCACAGCCTGAGCTGCCTTATACACACTGCCAACCCAGCCATGGTTTTTGCCTTACCAGGTCAGCAGTGGCCCCAGGAGCCCTGGAGATCGGGCACGGCCCCCTGCCCCAGCTCTCTGGGGGGATGGTCCCAACTCCAACCGCTCTGACAGGAGAGCCCACTGCCCCCGAGGGCCGCCCAGGGCCTTTCACAGCCAATTCTACAGAGAGGAGGAGGCAAAGGGTGACGTTAGCGGGCCAAACACAGTGGGAGTTCTGGGGCTAGGTTCAGCTCAGTCGCCTGCCCAGGGAGCCAGGCCTTGGCTTTCCCTGAGGGTAGGCCCACCGGGCCTAAGGAGCCCCTGCGGGCCCAGGAGAGTGGCTCGGAACCGGGATGAGTAGCAGGGACCGGGATGGCCAGTCGGGAGCCAGCAGTCAACGCCGCAGCTGCTTACCCGGCCTCCGTGGGAGCGTCCTCTGACAGCCTCGGCGAGCTCCAGGAACCTGGCCAATCACAGGACTTCCTCTCTGCCCAGAAAGCCAATCATAACCCACGTCTCCGCCTCGGTAACAGCCTGCCCAGGACCAATGGGAGCGAGGTTAGCCTGGCCGCTGCGGGCGGGGGGAGACGGGCGGCGGAGCTGGACAGACAGGCTCGGCCCCGGATGACCCCGACGTGACCCGGCGGCTACCTACCGAGGGTCTCCATCTCGGACCGGACACTCGGGGCCAGCGGGGCCTGTGACCGCGTGGGTCAAGGCGGCGAGTCGCACGCCCGGGCCGGCCTGGGGGACAGCGCTCCCCGCCAGTCCCACGCACCCACAGAGCCGCCTGTGCTCCCTGCTAGTCCGCCCGAGATGCTCGCTGGCCGCCCCGCCGCCCTAGGACCGATGGACCGCAGACAGATGCACAACGCAGACAAAGCACCGACCGCCTTCCGCTCGTCACCTGCCCAGCGCCTGACCTCCCCGCTCCGAGTGCCCCTGGACCGCCGGGCCGGTCGCGGCGGCGTCGGCACTTCATCCCGCCCGCGCCGGGAACAGAGCGCTCCGTTCCCCACGCCCGACCGCGTCCCCAGCCCGGTCCCAGCTCTCGGCCTCGAGCCCAGTACCTTCAGATGCTCCACTTCTCCTGGCTGTCTGTCTTCAACACCCACCGACCCCCCAAAACCCAACCCAACTTCTGAAAAGTCGCGCACCCCGGTCCCCAGTGGCACTTCTCGCGTGGCTCCGGTATCCTCTATGCCCTTCCCCGCCGGGGCCACGCGGTTCCCCACGGCCCACGTGGCCCCCGCCCCCCAAGGGAGGGGGGATTTCGGGGGTTGCCCGTGACGTGGCTACTTGCGCAGCGGAAGCGGCGTGTGTAAGTGTCCTGGGGGGGTCCTTGGGGAGGGAGGAGGGCGGGGCCCGACAGGCGGTGACATCACCCTTGTCCCACTCTCACCACCCACTCCCTTAAAGAACCCAGAACCAGTTTCACTTCCTCCTTCACGCCGCCCCCCCCCCCCCATCCCTTCCCGTCCGTGCTGGCTCGGCCACAAAGGACGCAGTGCTCCCCTTTCCTGGGCACCTTCCCTTTAGCCTCAGTTCCTCCTTCTCGCCCCTGAGACCCTGGGATCGCGGTCCCCGCGCCGCCTCCTCTCCTACCCCGCGTTCCCTCAGGTAGGGAGCCGGCTCCGCTCCTAGGATCGGTCCATTGAGAGTCTAGAGTACAAAGAGCTGCGAGTGTCGAGTACAAAGCGGCGGGGGCGGGGCCAGCGCTCCAGCTGGAGCTCGAGCCGGGCAGGAAGCCGGGGGAGAGCGAGCACCCCGGGGCTGGGGGCGGCTGGAAAGTTCACCTTCGCTAGAAGAGTCTGCGCTGCGGGGAAATTTCCACCCAGCCCACAAGGGCAAGTGGGTTTCTGGTTAAAACAGTCCTCCCTCCACAGGGCACGGTCGCCTGTTTGCATGCAAGCGCTTGGACCTCCAGGTCCCCGCGTGCCACTCCAGCTCTGCGGACCGGACCCTCTGCCGTTCACGTGGAGTTTCTGCCAGAACTCACTCCCTTCCCCACACAG
The DNA here is from genome assembly GCF_000147115.1 of Myotis lucifugus. Lineage (NCBI taxonomy): Eukaryota > Metazoa > Chordata > Mammalia > Chiroptera > Vespertilionidae > Myotis > Myotis lucifugus. Next base: position 171,631 of record NW_005871468.1, on the reverse strand, counting down.
CCTTCCGTTCGGTGACCCAGCTCGGGGGCAAGGACTGCGCTTCCCTGTGGCCAAGTACAGCCCTGGCCGGCTGCCCCTCCCTCCATGTCGAGGGACCCCAGGCCCAGACATGGGAAAACGGGGAGCCAGGGGTCCAGATATCAGAGGCACAGATCCCCGCTTGGGAAGTGGTGCCCTGGGCGCTGCCAAGTTACCAGGAAACGCAGCTTCCCCTTCTGCGATGATGACACTTCCCCTCCACCACTTCCCCTTTCCCACGGGGAACTGACTCAGCTTTCCCTAAATCCGCGAGCCCATCCCCGAGCCCCTTCCCACCGTGACCCCCACCCCCACCCCGCCCGGCCGCCGGAACCCAAAACACAACAGCCCTCACTTGAGGACAAAAACTTCCTGTACTCTGGACACCCCGCGGATCCTGGTCCCCACGGCAGACGCCTGACTCCCCCTCCGCCCCCTCCCGAGCCCTCCCTCGGGGTCTGATTCAGGCTTGAGGTGGGGGACCGTGAGTCACCCTGAAAACCTTGTCCTGTTCCCACTGACTCAGCCCCCGCCTCCCTGAAAACACAGACACACAGTCATTGGCAGACACAACTCAGCCCACACACCGCTCACCACGGGTCCGCGGAATTTCCCCTCTCGCCGTCCCCACGACGGCCCCTCCCTGCGCCCGGCAGCCCCGACGCCGCGCTCACACCTGTTCCTCGGGCGTCCACTCTCACCTCCACTCTCGCTTTGGGGAGGATCAGCCCTCCCCGACTCCCAGTGTCCGTACTAACCAAGGGGAGGGGACAGCCACAAGGACGCCGAGAACCCTCGACCACAGACGAGAGGCAGACGCACGCGGCCAAAGCCAGGCTGGGAAGACCGGGCGCTTGGCAGACATTCCAGCCTCTCCCGCCGGACCCACGGTCCCGGGCGCCCGCAGCTCACAAAGGGTTAATTCCTCTCCAGCCGACGCCACGCCCTCTCCATCCGGGCACTCCCGGCTCAGCCTAGCTCCGCCCCCTCCATCCGGGCTCCGGACTCGGGGACTTTAACCGACCCCCTCCCCCTAGAACCCCGAGAGAAACCCACTCCATCAATCACACCCACTTAACTCCCTCCGGCCTTGAATCCCGAGAAGCCCCTCCACGCACCGCTCCGGCCGCGGCGTCAGGGGCCAGAGGGGCGCCCACGGACTCACGTGCTGCCCCAGGCAGACCCCGCACCCAGGGCTGCACCGAGCAGGCCGGCAGCAGACACGCTGCACGCGCGCGGGGGGTGCCCGTCCCGGAACCCCGCCGCACCCCGCTCCCGCCAGGCCTCCGCCTGCCCGGAGGAAGCGAGGGGGTCCCGGCTCGCTTCTTACCTGGGGAGGGGGAGGGGAGGGCCGCCGGCTGGGGCTCCGCGGTGACTCAGCCACCCGGGCAGGCCGCCCGCTCGGGATTCCCTGCTCCAGCCTCCCCCGCCGCTGGCCCCTCCCCGCCCCCCACCGAGGAGTGACAGTGCCGCCCCGGCCCGCCGTGTGTCACTGCGAGCCTTGTGTCTGCCCCTGACTGGACCGCTGTGCTCGCCAGTCTGTCCAGTGAGGTCGGCTCTGTGCGGGTCCCCGTGTGTCTGTGCACCTGCATATCCGCTCATCTCGCCTTCCGAGCCCGTGTCTGACGCGCTCCTGTCATCATGCCTGTCTACAGGGCTCTGCGCAGCTGTCTCTGTCTGTGTGTCTGCCTGGCTCCTGGCTCGGTCTTTTGTCTGGGTCTGCCTCTGCATCACTTTCGTGATCACGTGTGTCTCTGCACATACCCTTCTGTGTTTGCCTTCATGTTCCTGAACAGTTAGGGAGACACTGGAGCAGGCTGACCCTGTTGACTCCTCCCCGCACTACCCTGGATCCCAACATCTTGCAGGATCAGTGATCCTTCTGTCTGACAAGTATCTGGGGGGCTGTCTGCCTTCTATCAAGTTCTGTCCTTTTCCTCAATATCCTTGCTTATCCTCCAGCTCCCTGGGGCTCCCATTATGATCATTGCTCTCATTTACTGAATACTTATTACATGCTAGGCACTGTGTTAATCACTTTCTATACATTTTTAAAACTCTTCCCCAAAATCTGAGGTAGGAGTTACTTTTATGACCGCATTTTAGAGAATAGGAAATTGAGGCTCAGGAAGGTTAGGTAACTTGGTCAAGGTCATTCCGCAAGAGCGTGGAAGAGCCTCATTCTTACCACCCTCCCATAATGCCTCTGTCCCAGTCTCCCGCTGTTGGTTTTATCCTCACAGGCCATTCCCTGCGTCAGCCTGCCCCTCAGCTCTATCCCAGGTTACCATCCCAAATGCCTCATGTCCTCTACAGAAGGTGTGGGGAGGAGGCTGTGCAACAGATCTCAGAAGCCATAGGTTTCCTGGCCATGACGCTCATTCAGTTAACACATTCTTTCAACACAATTCCACTGAGGTACCCCAATGTGCAAACCACCTTGCCAGAGATAGAGAAAAACAAACAGTCCCACTCAAAAATTCAGCCAGTAATGGGGAAGAGCAAAGCCCATTCAGGGAACTTAAGTCCCTGGCGTAGGTACTATCTTCTCTCCTACAGAGGAATGGCAGATGGATCAGGACCCCAGGCTGAGAACTGGCAGAAGGAGAGAAGCAAGCAGCAGAGGAGTAAAAGTTAGGGTGTATGTGTGAGTGGGGGCAAATGCTATAGTGCAGTGGGGAGAGAACAGAACAGAAGGGGATCTGGACGGAGTGGTGAGATGCCAAGACTGCCACAGCAAGAGCAGGTTGTTGTAGCTATGGTCTCCAGTATCTCTCCAAATCCACAACTCTCATAGGGGCAAAGCCCTGTCCTCGCCCTCCCAGGAAAAATCCTTCCAGTGTATCTCACCTCTACTTTCCAGCTTGCAAACCCTAGCTTAATGCAATTCAATAAGCAACTGAGTTATAGCACTAGGGGGAGGACTTTTTGGTGGTAATGGAGAGACTGGTGAAGTACAGGGCTGAACCATTCATAGGCAACAGAGGGGAGCTCCATAAACTAGGAAGGCTGAACCACTCGAGCACCATGGTGAGGGGATGCTTGGAGGAGTGGGCATGTCCAGATCAGCGGTCGCCAACCAACCTTTCGGACCTCCCGGACCACCGGTTGGGGACCGCTGATCCAGATCATACCACTCTTCTTCAAGCATGGGGTGCTGAATGGACTACTGGAATAAGGTGGGGTGTAGTGCTCAGGGGTAGGACTTACCAGATGGAGTTTGGTGTGCCCTGTCTCATTGGAATCAGTGCCCCAAAAGTGGGGTGCAGCAGACCACAGTGGGTGAGGTGGGTGGTACTATGGGGATGGCATGGTGCCTGGGGGAACCTGAAAGAGAAAAAGCCAGTTAAAGATGGGTGCTCCCAGTCTGGAGAACTTCCCTATGCTATCTGTGCCCTTATTGAGCAGAAACCTGGCTCTGGTGATCAGATGGGATGGGAGAATCTGTTTCCCATGGCAACCAGAAATGCCATAGCCAAAGTGGTCCTCCAGCCTTCCCCTTTAGGAAGCATTCTGCACTTGGGGTAAAGGGAGCGTGCTATAGTATCTGCATAAGTGGCCATCCCACCCAAGATCTCTCTTCTGAGTGGACCCTCCTGCTGAGAGTCCCTGGCCCCAGAGTAGGCCCAGCTACCCTTGACATCTGTATCCTAGTCACCTTCAATCCGCCCCAGGCAAGCCAATCCTCTCCCTTCAGCTCTGTCTCCTCCCTAACCTTATCAAGACACCAGTCAACCCCACCCTCTGGACTCTGCCCCCTCCTCTTCCCCCAGGCGGGTGCAGGCAGGTCTCCTGAGCAGCACAGGTGGCCAGACTAGATGAACAGGCCCAGCAGGGAGAAGCCTTCCTCCTTAGCAAGGACTGTGACTCTGGTCCTGGGTCTGGAAGTGGCCTCTGCTGCAAGCCTCCCTTCTATCCCACCCCTCAAGGCCATATCCTGTTTCCCCATCGCCTCCTTCCTCTTCTGTGTGGCCCAAGAAGGTGATAGAGGCCTACTCCCTCCTCTCCTAACTCGGAGACAAGCTGCGTCTTTTAGCATATCTTTTAGCTTACGTCTAAGGCCAAGAATCAGGTGTCCATCCAGGGATCAGACCTAAGCCTGCCTTCACCTCAAACTCACTCCTCAGGGGTCTATGTTTTCTGTTCCCTTAGCCACAGTTCTCTGCCCTGAAGGACCCAGCTTCTTAGGCTCCCCAGATACTTGGGCTCTCAGTCCAGTCCCTCCATTCCCTGGCCTTCCAGCCCCCATTCTTCCCCTGCCCCAGGGACTCAGGCCTCCAGCCCCCAGCCTCCATGATGCAATGTGCTGCAAGCTGCCTGGGCTGCTGATGACACTGCCCCCAGGGAGGTGCTATTTCTGACCCAAACAAGGCCCCTCACTGGACCAGGGCAGTGGTCAGCTGCAGTCTAGGGAGGCCAGGCTGGCAGGTTGCTTCTGCTGGAGAAGGGAGCTTGAGGCTGGCACCCTCCAGGACAGGGACACTCAGAATGTGGAGTCAGGGAGAGAGAGGGGGGAAAAGAGAGACAGACAGACAGACAGACAGAGGTCTGTACTATTGTGTATGTGATTCTGTTGGAGGGGAAGGGGCTGCTGGGGAGGCTCTAGTCTGGAGAAAGAGGAGTGCCAGGCCTTAGGGACAAACTAAGAGGAGGCGTAAGGGGCAGCCAAGGGGGTCAGTGGTGGGTGTATGGGTGTCTGGACACCAGAGTGGGGGAGGGGCCAACAACCATTTAAAGGGCCAGCCCCAGAGCTTTAATCCCTCACCAGCCCTGGCCAGGAGCCGGAGGCTGTAATTCATCTGTCCAACAGCTGGGGTGGGTGTGTTTGGGGAGGGGGGGGCATGTGGACTGGGAGAGGGAGCTGGGGGAGGGGCTGGGGCTTTCTAGTGCACAGAGCCAAACAACAAAAGGGGAAGCTGAAGGGCCAGCTCCAATGTGCCCAAGCCAGGCTGCTGACCTGCAGACCCGCCCATGGCCCTAACCTGGTGACCCACAGGCTCTGTAGTTTGGACTCAATGACTCTTGGCCCAGGAGTCCAGGAACCCAAAAGTGGGCCTTGGAGAAAGGCCAGGATGAACGCCTCCCACCCCAGGGCAAGCTGTCACCCCTCCTCGCACTTTCCCAGCCGCAGCAGCCCCGGATCTGACAGGCCCCACAACAGACTCAGCCTCAAATGCCCTGCTCTTCGGCCAAGCCCCTCCAGACATGGCCTGCCTGCTCCCCAGCTCCCCTTCCTGCTGGCACAGGGTGGCAGCGGCCACACCAAGACTGTCCCTTTAAATCATTACCACCCCTGATTGTGTGGACTAACCCAGGCCCCTGCCCCCCCAGGCAAGCAGCCGGCCACCCCCCTCCCCACCACGAGTCCGCAGAAATGTGAGGACCATTTAAAGGGACAACAGAGGCAGCCCGGTTGCCAACCACCCCCTCGCCCCGCGCACACACACTCACAGCCCCTCTCCCAAGCGACACACAGCCTTTGCCCCCACAAAAGGCCCCCCAAATTCCGGTTCTCTCCCCACCCCTAGAGACTGCTAGAAGGAAAAGGGGGGCCGGAGTTGGGGGCGGGGAATTGGGGGAGCAAGAAAAAGACAGGGACCCCCCTCCTTCCTTTAGAGCCCCAGGGGACAGGTCAGAGGAAGGCAAAGCCCAGAGAAGCAGTGAGACGGAGCCCCAAAGGCGCCCCGGGCAGACCTGGGCGCACAGACTGTCGGGCGAGGGGAAGGGAGTCGGGCTGCACGAGACCGCGGCGCGGCCAGCGGGCGACAAGCCCAAGTCGGGGAGATGGAACAAGGAGGGCCAAGGAGAGAGAGGCATGGCCGGGGGAAAACGAGGAGACGGAACCGGGGAAAGGGGTCATCCGGGAAGGAGTGGAGGAAAATCCGAGCGGAGAGGGCAAGTCAGGCCTGGGTTACCTGCTGGGTGTCTGTCCCCCGGCGGTGCCCCCGGAGTCCGGGTGGGGAGGGGGAGCAGCAGGGGGGGAGTGGGGCTGGGGGGCGGGGGAGATGGTCCCTCCTCTGCCTCCTGGGCCTGCCCCAGCGCTAGCAGCCTCTGCCTCCCTCCCTCCTCCTCCCCGTCCCTGAGTCCCGGAGTCAAACAAAGAACTGTAGCAGGCTCTCCCCAACCCCCTCCCTCCCTCCTCCTCCTCCTCGTCCTCCTCCTCCTCCTCCTCCACCTCCTCCTCCCTTTCCTCCTCCCACAGCAGGCTCCCTCCTCCCTTCGGTCTCTTCCTTTAACTACCCGCCCGCCCCAGCCCCAGCACTAGTCTCTCTCCACTCACCCACCCCAACATTTTACACACCCCTCAGCCTAGCCCTGTCCCCGAAAAGGAAACTGTGGAGTTCCTTTGCAAATTGAAAGGCTCCAGAGAACAACATAGGGAGGGGACTGGGGTCTTGCTTAAAAGTCTAGAACCACAATACAATTATTTTATTTTCACAGCCAGAGGAATCGTCTTAGCTGTTTCTTCTCCAAGAGGAGGAAAAATAAACCTAAAGAAAGCAAAACAAATCTGACTAAAGCCTTCATCAAATAAAGTGCACAAAGCAGTGGAAGCTAATCCCCAGTCTCCTCCCCACCACCACCACCACCACCACCAAACGAACACCAACTCTCCACTTCTCCCCGAAGGACTCCTAAGGTTCTGGCCAGTTTAAAGCAGGCCTACCAACTTTAATAAGAAAAATAATAACTCACCCCATTTAGCAATAAGCATTTCATAACAAGCATTCGTTCAGTGTTCATTTTGTGCCAGGCACTGTGCTAAATGCTATGCGTAAATTCTCTCATTTTTTTCACCCTCCCAACTGCCTAAAAGGAAGGTACTCTATTGATATCTAAATTTTCTAGATTAAGAATATGAAGCTCAGAGATGGTGTGACCTTCCCAAGTTCCTATAGCCACGAAGTGGCAGAGCTGGGAATGGAATGAAGTCTGGTCTGACAGCCCAAGCTTCAAGGTATATAAAAAGAGAAACCAATTTTTTTCCTGGACTGTAACCAACCCCAGGACCTCACAGACAAGGGCGGCCATAGCTATCAACGGAGTCCTCCTCCCTTAAGAGAAAGCCCCACCCACTTACACATGATAAACACACTGACCTTTCAATCTAGTACTATTTCTTGGCCCTTCTCCTCACAGTTGAGGGTGGAGGTGGGGGTGCCATTGATTAAGGTCAGAGATGAGCTGGTGTCAAGTGAATCCTCAGACCACACACAGCTCTCCTCCTGGGGGCAGCTGTCCTGCCACTACTCACACTTCCAACACAAAATGAACGCTGAGCAACAGGACACTGGGCGATGCAGGAGATGGAAACTAAAAAGGCATCTGGGAGGCTCCTCCGGGAGAGGAGGGGGCCGGGAGGGAAGGCTCGCCTGTGCCCACCGAGGGGAAAGGGACCGAGACTTCTCTTAGCCCAGCCAAGGGGCTTTGCACCAACCACACCACGGCCGTGCCCTCCCCCTTACAAACTCCAGGCCAGGGTTTCCCACCTGCTGGATGCTAAGGCCCAGGGAAGGGAAAGGGGGAAAAGATGGCACGGGGCTGGATCTGAAATTGGGACAGAGGTGGGGGGCCGGGATGGAGAGGGGAGGCGGCCTCATTGCCTGGCAACAATTCCGGGGCACGTGCACTGGTGACATCATCGCAGGCCGCCTCGAACACAGACCCTGGACACCTAGAGGTGGAGAGGGGCCGCTGGCCGAGCTTCTTGGAAAATGGCTTTAGGGATTCTGGGAACCGAACAAGGAGAGGAAGGTGGAAGCGGGACCCTCGCCTCCTGCTCCTGCTTTGATCGCTTTTACCCTCGGTTCGGCTCCAACCCCGGGGACTCGGGCCTCTCGGCTCCACCTCTCCGCCTCCGGCCCTGACCTCCCAACCCACATATCTCCGGAGTCCCGGAGCCCCGACACGCCTCTCGGAGAGACCGCGGGTGGGAGGCGGGAGGGTGGGGCGGGGACACGGGTCCCGCGGGACGCTGGCTCCCGTCAGTGGGAGCCCGGTGCCGCTGCGGGCCGCCAGCCGGAATCTGTCTGGGTCCTAGCTCGCCTGCCCCTCCCCGCGCGGTTCCAGGGCGGAGTCTGCGGGAGTTGAAACCAGGGACACGGCGAGAGGGAGAGTTATATAACCGGGAGAAGGCGGGCAAGGACGAGTGGAACGGGCACCAGCGCCCGCGAGGAGGCGAGGGGGGTGCCAAGAGCACCGAGACCAGTGAGGAGGGGAAGGACTCTGGCGCCTCTCGAAGGAGAATTCAAGCGAAGAAAGGACACGATGGCCGGGAAGTCACCAGGGCCGCCGGGGCTTCCCCGCAGGGCCCTCCCCGCCACCCACCCACCGCCGCTGGGCCTGAGCGACTGAAGCCTCGGGAAGGGGCGCTGGCACCCGTTCGGTTCCTCCCGGGGAGGCCACCAAAGCCAAAGTCCGGGAAGGCGGCGGCGGGGCTTACGGGGCCGGAAACCACAGCTCCGCCCTGCCCACCACCTGGGAGAGGGGGCGCCGGCTGGGAGGCTGGTGGGAGACAGGCAGCCGGCCGATCCCACCCCCGCTAGGCATTACTGGTCCGAGACCTCGAGGACGAGGGCGGGCGGACCCGGACGTCTGGGTCGGGAGGCGCTGCGGGGCCCAGCCCAGCGCTGCCCCGCAAACAGTCTCCGGGGGGACGGGGGCGGCGCGCGGGCCCGTGGCGCAGGCGCGGGGGGCGGATTCCGACGCGTGCGGCGGAGGGAGGGGCAGTGGGCGCGAGCGTGTGGGAGTGCACGTGCGGGTCCCCCGCAGCTGCCCCAGCCGCTCCCCCCTCGGCCCCGCCCCTCGCCCTCTTCCCGTCGCCGTACAGCGCCTCCTCCGCATTGGCTGCCAGGGCTCTGACGTCAGGGACGTCCGCTGGAGCGGATTGGGCGGACTCGAGAGTTCGGGAATCTGGCTCCGCAGTCCAGCTCTCCAGTTACTCTGGCAACAGGGTAAGCCACCCGGCGGGGGGGAGGAGAGAAGGGGAGCGGAGCTCAGCGCCGAACCTGGGTCCCTCCCCACCTGACACCCGCCGGATCCATTTTAGTGCCAACTCGCTGCCTCCCCTCCTTCCTCCCAAACTCTGGCCGTCCCGAGAATCAGGCATCCTGCCCTCGACCCCCGTCCCCCATGCTCGCCGACTCCCACCCCGAGACACAGCCACAAACCACAGCGACCGGCAGCGAATCTGAGTTGCTTAGTAACCAACCCGCGTGCCCCGGGAGGCGGAGACTGAGTCCCGAGCCGGGGCGGAGATGACAGGAAACCCAGAGCACCTCAGCCCACCTTTCCCTCGGCTAGGGAGGGGGCGCGGCTGCTTTCAAGGCCCTGTTCCCACCTCACGCCCCTCAGCTCGGCAACGCGTCTCGCCCTCGCCATCTCGTGGCGACGCCGGGAAGGTCAAGCACACAGAGTCGGGCTGGGAACAGGAAAGGGCACAGCGAGGCAGGACCAGGGATGGCGAGGCCGCGGGATGAAGATATAACCACCCATTCGTGGAAAGTACTGGGGAGGAACTCCAAGTGGCCCCGGGACCGGAGACCCAGCCCGGCCTAGCCACGTCCGACCGCCAAGGCCACCTCACTGACCTGTCTGCAAACTCTGACCTTTAGCTGGGGCCGCCCCGCCCTGTCTTCGCGAAGGGGAATCCCAGCCCAAGAGGGACGGGGAGTCCTTTCGGCCCCTCACAACACCCGGAACCAAGCCATCTGCCCCTCGGCTCTCCCCGCACCCGCCCTGTTCTGTACTAGGGCTCCCGGGTGTCCTGCGCCCCAGTCTTCTTCCCAATGCCTTTGCCGAGACCCAAAAGTCCATCCCCAGCTCTCCTCTGCCTGCGACTCAGGCGTCCGCCCGCCCTGGGAGGAGATGGTGTCCCTCTTTCCAGACGCCCTCGCGGCTCCCCGTTACCTGATTCTAGGTGTCCCAGGTGTTCAGATTCCCCGAGGTCTCCCAGGGGGTCGAGCGGCCCCCCCCTCTCCCAGGTCGGGGCTGGGGGGGCCGCTCCGCCCCGTGGCGCAGTTGGATTTTCCAACACAAACACCGCCCCCCAACCCCGCCCCCTTCTCATGGTCCCGCCCCTCCTCGCGCCGAAGTACCCCCTTCTCGGGCTCCGCCCCGCCTCTTGCCGGTGCCTTTGGCCTCAGCGCAAGTGCCGGAAAAGATGCCAAACGTGGATTGCAGACTTCGGGGTACAACGTGCGGGGTCCAGCCCCGATCCCCGTCTGTCAACCCCCCGTTCCATTTGGATCACGCGCCTTTCCGAAGTAAACCCCGCCCCCGGTCTAGTCCCGCACTGAGACTGAGCCACACCTTCCTAGGCCCCACCGCTCGGCCATTCATTCGAGGCCACGCCTCTGCCTCCAGGCCTCCCACCTCCCTGGCTTCTTTCCCCCTCGTAGCCGCTCAGGTCCTCTGTACGGCTTCCTCCTCAAACCCCAACATCCCACTGAGAAACTTGAGGCTGTCGTCACGCGTGTTTTATTGCACTGAACCCAGTACAATTCTTCCGCCTTTGTGGCTAGCACACTAGGTGTCTCCGGGGCCCCATCACACAACAAATTCAACCAGGGTCAGGGCTTGAGGGAGGTCCAGCCTCGGCCTGAGGTGCGTGGTCAGCTTTGGTTCCTAGAGTCCCAGTCCTCTCGCTAGCTGGAGAGGAGGCCTTCTCAGTTGTCCAAGTTCATGAGTAGAGCGGTGCCCCTCTTGATCCAATGGTCAGACGTCATGGTGCCACACCGGAGGTCGATCCCGATGACAAAGGAGGCTCTGTCTGAGTTGCCTGCCCGGATGGTATAGTAGTAGCAAGGACAGGAGTACATACCTGAGGGAAAAGACAAGGAATCAGACCCCGGAGCCTCTGGGAAAACGGCAGGAGCCTGGGTGCAGGAGGGTTGCAGCAGAGGATGGGGTAGGCTACAAACTAGGGATGGGGTAGGCAGGTCTGAGGGAGTGCCCCACCCTTGGCGCTCTTCTTTCTACTCTCCGTAGGCCGGAAGTGGATCGTGGGCATGAGGCAGACCAGCTGCATGGGCTCTGCCTCCACCAAGCAGGAGCTCTTCCGGTCCCAGCCGGCACCCTCCAGATACAGGCCTCGAACCCAGACACCATCCTGGGGAGACATGGGGACAGGTTATAGGAAGTCGAAACCACTGATTGCCAGCACCCCTGACCTGCCACCTCTCTCCTCCCTACTCAACCAGTTGTCTCCCACCTTTGCTTCCAGCACCCTCCTCCACCATTCCCGCCTTTGCTCAGAGCCCCCAGCTCATCTGGCGCCCACCTTGGGTGGATACACTAGGTTGCTGTCATCCACAGTAGAAACGATAAACTCCCAAGAGAGGCAGTCCACTGAGATCTGGGATTGAAGGTGAGAATCAGGGAGGACCCCCGAAAAGTAGAGTAACCACATGTCCCCAGCATCCAGTCCCTGTAACACTTCCCACGTGGCTCACGTTGTTTTGGCGAGCTGAAGACTGCAGTACAGCCGTGAGGAAGCCAGTGGGGAAGGTGAAGCCAGACAGCCAGAAGATCACAGGAGGCCGGGCACGACTAGCCCACAGCTCAAACTGTTCCACGCGCAGGGCCAAGTCCCGGGTCCATGCAGCCAGTGGCTTCTGTGAGGGATATACCTGGAGGAGGCAACAGCATGTGTTCATTCATTCACTTACTCATGCATTCAGGTCCTATTTTAAGCATTTGGAGCAGATGTGAGAAGAACGTGTGATGCCAGCCCCTGCTCCCCAACTGAAGTTGGGTAAAGCACTCCAAAAGCCAACCCCCAGAAAAGGAGCATAAAATGACAACTATTAGCAACAGCAATAGTAACCAGTCACCATTAATGAAGCACCTACTAAGTGCTAGGCACAGTACTGGGAATCCTTGAAACATCCTTGGAGAAGTTAATAGCTTGCCCTGAGTAAGATTCTAAGTTAATATCTCATGCCCAGTCAGTCAGAGAATGGCAGATTTCAACGGGAACTCCTGGCTCCAAAGCCCAGGCTTATTGCGTTTTGCTCTATGCCTACCAAGAACCAGGAGGTGAGGGCACAGGGAGGAGAGGAGAGCTCAGTGTTGGAGTAGGATCAACAGTGGTGTGATCTTGCCTTTCCCCAGAGTGGAGGGACGTGGGCATCAAAGATACAATTGAAGATCTCTTCCAGGCTTGTGGACATGACGATGAGACCCTGAATGCCCCTTTCCAGGTCCGTCAGCGAGACCCTGGGCAGATAGGGTGGGGGGTTAAAGATGGGATGGGCCTGCAAGACTCCCCCTAGGCAGGAGGTGAAGGCTTTCCTTCTCCCCCCCTCCCCCCACAGTCTCAGAGCCCCTCTCCATCTCACAGCATGGTCTCCATAAGCTTGTTGTATCTCTGGATCTCCTGCAGAAGGACTACATTGAGAGGGGAGGGGTCCAGAGCCAGCAGTTTCCGGGTCCCCTCATAGTCGATCATTTCAGGGATCTTCTGTTTCACATCAGCGGCCAACTCAAGGACCTGGTGAGGCAGGAGCTCTGAGCGCAGCCCTCTCTGATGGCGTTCCCTCCCCAGCTGTCTGTCTGTTCTTACCTTCTCTTCTCGGCTCTGGCCTCCAACCCTGGAGGGTGTAATCTGGGGTTGCAGGGAAAGCAGAGTCTCAAAAAGAGTCCGCGCCTCAGTGATCTGGGAGGCCACGTCTGCATTGGGGTGCTGGCCAAAGGCCTCGGGGGGGTCCATGCCAGGCAACATGCTGATGTACTCCTTGTAAGAGGCCAGGCTCCCATCTTTGGGGATGAAATACGTCTCCAATACTGACAACCTGGAGAACCACAGCATAATTATCCCATTGTGAGGACTCCGGGGTTTCAGTGCCAGGCCAGGGTCCCAGTCCCTACGAATGTCCCATTTGCCCAACTCTCTGTTCTTGCTCTTCCTCCCAATCCTCCACACTCTGCCTTCTTCCGATCTCATAGTCTCTCCTCAAACACTCCCCCTACCCTCTGCCACCTGGTGTCTGCGTGTCTGCTGGCCCCCCCCCCGTTCAGTGCCCCCTCCCCCTCACCGGTAGAAGGGGATTGATAGAGACTGTTCACAGAAATAGTCATTGATGTAGGTGGTGAGCAGGCGCCGGTCCGTGTCTGCTGGCCCCCCGTTCAGTGCTCCCTCCCCGGCAATGAGGTACTTGAGCGCATAGAGACTGTTCACAGAAATAGTCATTGATGTAGGTGGTGAGCAGGCGCCGGTCCCAGTCATCCGTGACGTGCCCAGCCCAAACCCCCACACAGTCAATGAGGTACTTGAGCGCATCCCAGGGTGTCTCCTCATACTCATCCAGATAGAGGCTCAGCAAGTTCTCTGACACCTGTGCGTGGTCCCAGGGGAGCCATGAGGCCAAAAGGGTAGGAAGATAGGGCTGGGATAAGAGATCCCTGGTTAGGGAATTGTCAAGGGCGGGGGGAAAAAAGGAGACATATGTAATACCCTTTGTAAGACTTTAAGCAATAAAACAATTTTTTAAAAAAAGGGACCCCTGGTTAGAACAAACCTCAAAGTCGGAATCATTGAAGCCATAGATAATGTTCCAGCCCAGCTGCAGGAACTTTTTGCGTTCGAGTAACACAGAGTGGAAGAAGCAGAGTGCAAACAGCAGCTTCTTATACTTGGCAGGTTTGGAGCAGCGGGAAAACTGTGGTTCTGTCATCAGCTGGTAAAGACGGGTCATGTTGGCCTTTAGGCCCTGGGGACAATGAAGCAGAGAAGGGACGACATCATCGAGCTCAGCTCTGCCACCAGCACCACCGTGTACAGCTGTGGAGGTGCTCGCTGCACAAGGGCCCTGGCTGAAGGGCTGAGTGGAGGCTGAAATCTAGTCCTTGTTCTGCATGCCATGTGCACTCCGTCACAGGGCTGGTGCCTCTCTCTGATTCACATGAGGCACTGTATGGGCTGGTGGCAGCCCTACCTTCTTGTTCCCTCACTTTTGAACCTCTCAGCACAGTGTTCTCAATGATGGATTGGCCCACTCAATTTGGAAGTACCAGAAAATAGGAACAAAGACCAAGATACACATACAACTTTTAGTGAACAAAAATGTACACGATATTATGTGCAAAGATTCAGTGCAGATTAAAAGGGCCATAGTATATCATCAAGGAGGAACATTCTATGTGCTTGGATTTATCAGGCTTCATGAATAAGCTGGGATTTGAACTAAGTCTTACAAATGGGAAGGATATGGCTAGGCTGAGAGGAGAGCCCTGGTTTCCAGGAGATGGAAAGAACTGAAGGGAAGCCCTTGCTGGTTTGGCTCAGTGAATAGAGCAGTGTCAGCCTTTGAACTGAAGGGTCCCAGGTTCAATTCCGGTCAAGGGCACATGCCCGGGTTGCAGGCTTGATCCCTTCATCCCTAGTGGGGGGGTGTGCAGAAGGCAGCCAATCAATGAGTCTCTCTCATCATTGATGTTTCTATCTCTCTCTCCCTCTCTCTTCCCTCTGAAATCAATTTTTTAAAAAAAAGCACCCCTTAAAAAAGAAAGAAAGAACTGAAGGGAAAAGGCACAAAGGGGAGAATAAGTGAGAAAATGAGTCTAACTGAAGTCAAGTGTAAGTGCTCAGGTCGGGTAAGAAGGGCCATTAACAGATGGAGGTACAATAAGAATGACAGTTTGAGCCACTTGGACTTGATTCACTGGGTGTCATGGAGACATTTGCTGTCTTGAGTAGAACATTGATATGTTGAAACAGTGTCTTAAGAAGACTCTATGATGGACAGAATGGAGGAGTGAAAACTGAAGTAAGAATATTGGAAGTAAGAACAAAATATGATTTTTAAGTGCCATTTATAATAACAAAATATGTAAAGTATGAATAAAACTAATAAAAATGTACACATATTTATAGAGAAAATTATAAAACTTATTGAACTAAAGAATAAATGGGGAGACATAGTATTCCCATGGATTGGGAGGCTCAATATCCTACAGATGTCAATTTCTTCCAAATTGGTCAATAGGATTTTTTTGTGTGTGTGGAATTTAACAAGCTAATTCCAAAATTTATGTTGGAGAGTAGCATAAAGAAAAATAAGGTAAGGAGACTTGCCTTACCAGCTACCAAGAATTACTATAGAGCAATATGGTAAGTAAGACAGTGAATAGTGATCCTAATATAAACAGCTTGATCATGTAACAAAATTAAGGACCCAGGAAAATATATATATACAGAGAAACATGACCTAAGGCTGAGCAGACACATTGCAGATCAGAAGGGTAATTGTGGGCTATTCAATAATAGTACTGGGAGAATTGGTTATCCATGTGGAAAAATATTAGACCTTTACCTTATTCCACACTCACAAAATAGATTTGAAGTGACTGAAAACCTATATGAAAAAGTCAAATTATAAAATTGTTTTCAAGACAAGTATAAGAGAGTGCCTTTATAACCTTGGAGTAAGCAAAGATTTCTTGAACAAGACATAGGTGCACAGCCCTGCCAGTGTGGCTCAGTGGTTGAGCATGGACCTATGAACCAGGAGGTCACAGTTCGATTCCCAGTCAGGGCACATGCCTGGGTTGCAGGCTCAGTCCCCATCTTTCTCATTATTGATGTCTCTCTCTCCTCCCTCCTTCATCTCTGAAGTCAATAAGAATATATTTTAAAAAATAATTTCCAAATAAAACATTTAAAAATACTGATTTGGCTCAGTGGATAGAGCAGTGTCGGCCTGCAGACTGAAGGGTCTCAGGTTTGATTTCAGTCAAGGGCACATGCCTGGGTTGCAGGCCCAGTAGGGGGCATGCAGGAGGCAGCCATTCAATGATTCTCTCCCATCATTGATGTTTCTATCTCTCTCTCCCTCTCCCTTCCTCTCTAAATTCAATTTAAAAAATATTTTTTAAAAAACTTAAAAATACTGGCTTCTTTGTCAGCTTCCAAAAGAAATCCAGTTGCACCAAGTAAACCCTGAGTGTCCTACCTCTGCTGAAGATTTGGTAGATCAGTTTGAAGACCGCAAGGAGGGCCTGCCTTTCTCAGAAAGTCTCCTGGGCAAAGCCAGACGGACACTCTCCCCTCCGAGCCACTACACAGGCCGTGTTAATACGGGTTTTTTCTTGACCAAAATCAATGAAAAGCTACTAAAATAGTGTAAGCAGGGGGTAAATGGGTGGGATGTGGCAATGTGATCAGGTTTTTTCAATTAAAAAATGAAATATTGCCATTTGAGACTATGCACTACCCGTGAGAGTATTATGTTAAGTGAAATAAATCAGACAGAAAAGGACAAGAACTATAGTATTCCACTCATGTGTCAGATATAGAACAAAAAGTAACAGACAAAACAAAAATACATCAGAGACAGACAACATGGTCAGATTTTAAAGGATCATTATGATTGCATTCAATGGTGACCTTGTAATTTTGGAGATAAAAGTTTCAATAGAATTGGAGAGAAGGAAGGAGAAAAGGGCTGGGAGCCCAGCAAATGTGACATTGGGGAGAGAATGTATGGAAATCCTGGGAGACAGGAAGGCCCTGTGGACTATTTATTTACTCTTCAGTGCCTCGTTTTCCTATCTGTAAAATGGGTTAATAGCACTTACCTGATAGGGTGTGTGTGTGTGTATTTAATGAATTAATAAATGTACATCAATTAGAACAGTGCCTGGCACATAATAACAATAAAAAATCAGATATTACTATTATGTTCTAAGAGTTTAGCACAAAATTTTTTACAGGACAGTAAAATCAAAATGTGTTGTTAAGGGTAAGTAAGCCCCCTCTCCGATGCTAGCAGAAGGAAAGGCAGGCCAGATGGAATAGCTGATGCTGGCTTTCTGCAGCTGCCCATACCTTTGGGGGTTCTGTGGTCATCTTGATGCTGGCCTGTAAGATTGAGATAGGGAACTCGGGGTGGGGGCTGGAGCTGAGCCAGAGGCGGAAGGAAGGGTGAGGATCCTCCACCTGCAGTCGTTCTATCAGTTTGTCCAGATTAGGCATCCACGACAGTGACAGGTGGCAGTTGGCCAGGAACACCCAGTGTCCTGCAGGGAGACACCGGATTCAGTGGGACCCACTGCCTAAGCCCCATCTGTCCCCACACTGTCCATCTCATTGTATGTGTGTGGGAGGGGGTGTCGACATGCTCAGGTCTGCCACTCCAGGGACCTTCTGGAAAAGTGGGAGCTGTGGTTATGGTAGCGTGATCGAGGCTGGAGGCTCTGGTGAGTGGGACCAGGGCCAAGGATGGGGGGAGAAGAACAAGAATGCACTGACCCTGATACATGCCCTCCCGGAGGAGCCGAGCAGCAATGGGGGCCTGGCCCTGGCCCAGGGACAGGGAGTGGAACCGCTGCGCCATGCCCGTGTGCTCTGCCAGCTGGAGCAGGGCACTGGTGGGGTCCACACCAGGGGACAGGATGAACACCAGTGGGGTTCGTGGGGTTGAATCTTCCATCACCTGCCAGGAGCACAGGGCATGGCCTCAGCAGAAGGCCATGCGACGTGAGTGGGAGAACGAGATGGAAGGAATGCAGGTGGCAGACTGGAGCAGGGACAGGGAGGAGCCAGGGATGAGGTGGGCGATGTGGGCAAGGACACCAAGCCACTGACCAACTTCATGTTTAGCACAGGCGGTTCAACGAAGCGGGAGCCGAGGTTGGAGACAATGAAAGAAGTAACACAGAACGCCACGCGGTCCTGGCGAAGGGAGCGAACAATCAGCATCCGCTGCATTTCGTTGCAGGCATTGTCCCACTCACCTGGGGAGGAGGTGAGTTGTTGCAGGGAGAGGCTGGGAGAGCAGGGAATCCGAACAAAGAGGCACCTGCAGGGAATGCTCTGCCAGGAGGCAGCTGGCTGAGGGGAGCTTGAGAGAAGGGCTAGAGAATAAAGGGAAGGGCACACACAGGGGCTGAATGGAGGGAAGGAGAAAAGCAGGAGGGGGGAGGCCCACAGGCCGGGGCACCTGGCAGCACGGCCTTCTCGGGGGTGGAGTTGGTGTACCACTGGTGCCAGTCACGAGGATACTGTTCGAAGGAGTTCATGAGCCCGTGGAAGTTGGTGAGTTTGTCTAGCTCCGTGATGTTATCCCAGTAGGCGTCTGCGAGCCAGCTAGTACATGGGTTATCCATTTGGCCCTCCCGATCCAGAACCTGGGGGAAGGAGACAGGAGAAAGGATTGACCAGGAGCACCTCCCCAAAAGAGTTACCTTTTTTTTAAAAAAATGGACAAAGATGAGTCTTGCATGAAACAGAATGAAAAAATGAATACAGGAATCCAAGATGGATTGGAATCCACCTTTATTAGGGGAATAAATGTGGGGGTTTAAGTCTCTCAGACACTGTGCAGGGATCGCGGTTCAAATTTAGGGAGCTTGCGCCCTCTGGTGGTTGCCTCTCACTTCGTGTTACCAACTGGTAGCCTCACCCTCTGGAGAAGCTCAAACTGTTAGTTCATTCATTTGTTCACTCTCTTTAACAAATATTTCTTATTCACCAACTGTAAGTTTTTTAAGCACGTGGGATACATCACTGGACAAAAAGGACAAATACTTCTGCCCGTAAGGAGGTTTTCTTCCAATGTGGGAGGGCAGATAATGAACCAAAAACATAAGTAGATTATTTAGTATAGCAAAGATTTTCCTGGTGCCATGAAAACAGAGACCAAGCTGAGGAAGATGAGGAGGATTGAAGTCCTGGGGGGCAGTCTGAAGCATTAACTGAGAAAGTCAAGGAGGTCTTCACAAGGTGCGATTTGAATCAAATATTGGAGACGGTGAGAAAGAGGGCAAGAAGGTATGTACACCTGAGGGTGTTTTCTGGGAACAGGAACAGCCAGTGCAAAAGGCCCTAAGTGGGACACACTGGTCACAGACAGCAAGGAGGCCTGTGCGGCTGGAGTGGAGGTTTGAGGAGCGGAGGTTTGAGGAGCTGGACGGCATCCATTTTTTTATTTTTTTATATATTTTATTGATTTTTTACAGAGAGGAAGGGAGAAGGATAGAGAGTTAGAAACATTGATGAGAGAGAAACATCGATCAGCTGCCTCCTGCACACTCCCTACTGGGGATGTGCCTGCAACCAAGGTACATGCCCTTGACTGGAATCAAACCTGGGACCTTTCAGTCCACAGGCCGACGCTCTATCCACTGAGCCAAACCGGTCAGGGCAAGCATCCATTTTAAAAGAATCTCTCTTGTCTCTATGCTGAGAGACCAGGGGTGGGGGAGTGTTGGAAGATTACTGCTAAAATCCAGATGGGAGGTGAAGTAAAGGTGTCAAGACAAATGAAACTTGTCCAGAGGACGAGCGACTGACTACCCAGGGAAACGTGGTATCGGTGTCTGTCAGTTTCAGGGCCCAGTTAAGGTTTGTGTGGGTGTTCCTCTTCAGCCAGGTCCAGCTGCACGGGCCACACGGGGACAGTGGAGCTGGATCTAACCAGAGTGGCAGTTTTGCCAAGTAAATGCAACACAGGGGGCAGGGTGGGGGAAAGGGTGGAGTTTTTGCAAGGAAAACTGTGTCATGGTGACCATGCTGCAGGCTGGGGAAGGAGTGGCTTGAGAGGCAATGAAAGAGTTGCAAGATCATACTAACCAGTGGGTCACAGGTAAGAGGGGCCCCCAAGTCCCACCTGTAATGTGAGAAGGGGGCGCACTGCAAGCCACTGCCATAGCCCGAAGGAGCTTGCCATGCCCCTGCTCCTGGCAGCTCTCGGCTCCCTCGCTGGAGATGGGGGCCTTACCCTCTGGGTCTGGAGGCTTCTTCAGACTTGCCACCATCCCCAACCTTGACCGCTCCGCACTCGGATGTGCCCTCTATCCAACTCACCACACCGCCACGCAGAAAGAAGTTGTACTCATCCATGTTGAGCTTGCCAGAAGTTTCCAGGATTTTGGCACACATCTGGAAACTGAATAGTAGCTTGTGGCGCTCAAAAAGGGTGCGGCAGGTGTACCTGGGAGAAGGAGACAGGGAGGGTGGAGGAGGAGGACACTCAATATGAACACCTACTGAGCGAACATCATACAATCAGTCTTACTCAGAAGGACCCTCATCAGCATCTAATTCAAACCTCCCATAAACAGCCAAGCACTCAGGGACCTAGAGAGAGAGCACATGATTTTTCCCAGAGTTCACTGGTAAAAACAATCATTTGTTTCTATTAAAAAACACCCAACATTGCCCTGGCAGGTGTGCGCAGTGGTTAGTGTTGGCCGGCAGACTGAAGGGTCTCGAGTTCGATTCCCTAACAAGGGCACATACCTGGATTGTGGGTTAGATCCCCACCTCAGTTGGGACGCGTTCGGAAGGCAACCAACCAATGTGTCTCTCTCATTTCAATGTTTCCCTCTCTCCCTCTCCCTTCCTCAGTCCCTTCCACTTTCTCTAAAAAGTCAATGGCAAAAATATCTTTGGGTGAAGATTAAACACACACACACACACACACACACACACACACACACACACACACCAAACATTGAGTGGACCCTTCCCATGTGCCAAGCACTCTTCCAGGTCCTGGAGACACAAATGTGAATGTGCCAGAGTGTCTGTCCTGGAGGAAATCAGGTGGTGTGAAAAGGGCAGGTGGATGAGAGAGGCCACTGATTGTGCAAGGATGTGATGGGTTCTATACTGGGTGACAGTGCCATTAAGAGGTCACAGGATAGGGGCACCCACCATGCCTGGTGGACACAGGGGAAGTATCTTGGGGAAGTTGCCCTGGGGTGCAGCAGAGTTATTGAATGATGCAGAAGAGGAAGAGAAGGGAGGACTCCAGGGAGAGCTCAGAGTAGAAGCAAATGTAGACCAGGGGGTTGGGGGAAGCAGGCATGGAAGGCAGTCTGCACTGCTCAGGCATCCAGTGGAAGGTGGGGAAGGGTGAAGCGGAGCAGGCGGGTGGAGGACAGGTCACGAAAGGCTCCACCCGTTTCAGCCGGGAGTGGCATGGTCAGATTTGTGTTTGGAAGGCTCTCACGGACGCTACAAGAGGACAGATCGGAGAGAGACAGTTAGATGGAGGATGCCCTGTTAGGAGATGGTTGTGCAATTCAGAAAGAAAGTTCATGAAGGTCTGAACTAAAGTGCAGGTGTAGCCATGGGGGGAATTGGGAGGGAACAGTTTGCAGAAAGATTCACGAGCAAAACCTGGTGACTGATCTGAGAGGAGAAGAGTCAAGAAGGACGTTCACTCTTCCACTTTCTGGGTGGGGTGACTGGGAAGTGAATGCTGATGCCAGTTAGGGGTGAGGGCCTTGAAAGGGTAGATGATGAGTTTGACCTGAAACAAGCTGAACTTGAGGGGTCTGTGGGGTGTCTATGTAGAGAAGTCAAGTACCTTGTTACTCAGTGTGACCCATAGACCAGGAGCATTAGACATACAGGACCCCAACTTACTAAATCTTAATCTGTATTTAACAAGATTCCCTGTGCTCTAGAAGCACGTTACTATTGGAGAAGTGCTGGTATAGTAGACAGTTGTACACACAAGTCCAACACTCAACGGAGAGCTAAAGATATAACACTGAGCAGCCAGCCCACAGGTGATGGACCATGACAGTGGATAAGCTACCCAGGAAGGAGTATGGGGAGGAGAGCAGGGGACCAATATGATGGCCTGAGAAAGCACCAAGGCAGAACTAGCAGGAAGGGTCGGTGTTCGCGTCAGTCACTTGGCCTCCTGCCTAGGGCATGTAGGGAGGAGCCTCAGACCTGTAGACAGCATAGGTGTGGTATTCATTCAGGTAGTCAATGCGGTCCTCCAGCTTGTTGCTGCGATGGCTCTTATCAATGCTGAGGATAAAGAGGCTGATGTAGGCATCCAGCGAGAATTGGTACATGGGGTCGATGCGGCCCATGTCATTGAGCACGAAGAACAGGACTGATGCCCGCTGGGCACATGGACGGTAAGCCTGCAGAGGGGGCAGAGTCAGGGGCCACAGAGGGACATGGCAGGTGGCAGGAGCTCAGGAATGGAAGGTTCCTCAGGCCAAGATTATGAGAATTGCATCTTGACGGCTGGTGGGGGCTGGGCTGGAGGGCACAGGAGCTCACCTCACGGGCCAAGTCAATGTTGATCTCCGTGGTTTCACTGGTCTCCAGCTGCTCAGTCACCTCTGTGGCCGTTAACTTGGAGGTCTGCAGGGTGTTCACCAGCTGTACATCATCTAGCAGGGAGCCTGTGGCCTCATTCAGCAGCCTGGAGGGAAGCCCAGAGGCACATGGATGGAGCGGGCAGGGACTCCATCAGCCCCCTGCGTGCTAGTTGTGCCAGTGAGTGGACCAGTGGAGGGTGGAGGCAAGGTCTCACCGAAGGATCTCATCCTCCAGCTCCTTGAGCTTTTTCTTGCCAGCAGCGATGTTGATGACTAGCGAATCCTTCTGCTCCTCCAACTCAGGACGCTCCTTCCGGACCACAATGCCCAGTAGTTGGGCCTCCAGGCCCTGGAAGCACACCAGGACTCAGGGTGAGAATGTCACTCCAGTGACCTTCACCTTTTGCACCCCTTTACACCTCCGAGCCCCTTAGACCTGCCCAACACAATCTTAGCCTTTTTCTCGATCCTGCCGGACTCTACAGCCCTGCCTGCTTCCCCCTAGTTCAGTCTAAGCATCAGCCCCGCCTACCTGTTCTTTGACTGCAAAGTTGACAATGGTGGTCTTGGCTGATGTCTCTGGGCTGTAGTGGGGGTTGGAGAGCTTGGTGGTGATGTAGAAACGAAAATTGGGATTGTATTCTACCTCCTTATCTCCAATGCGAATCAGCAGCCGACCACCTGTACCCACAAGAGGGTCAAGGGCAAGGACTCCATGTGACCAGGTGTGGGCTGACCCATTCTTTCCCCTACCAGCATCCAGTGGCAGTGACTCAGCCTGTCCTAATGGCCCCAGCCCAGGGCTGTCTGAATAGAGGGACAGATACTAGTAAATAAAGGACACAGCCAAAGAGCCAGCCTGTTCCTCCCCAGTGTCCCACTTGGCTGGTCCTTGGGATCTGTCCCACAGTCCAACCACACAGTAAGTCTGGGCCCTGACCAATTCGAGCTACAGATTTGTTGAGCACGGTGTTGAGTGTGGGGTCCAGATACTCCTGCACATTCTGGAGCAGCACTGGGTATCCAAACTGGATGGCGTTTTCTAGGACTCGAAGGTAATCGGTCATCTGCAGGTCAATGATCTGAAGGCCCTAGAGAGCAAGAAAAAAGATGGAGGAAACACTGAGGGATTCATAGGGAAAAAACGGCCCAAGGGTAGGACTCAGGAAGAGACAGGCATGGGAAGAGCTCCTAAGGCAGCCGTTCTCAACCTGTGGGTCGCCAACCTGTGGGTCGTGACCCCTTTGGGGGTCGAACGACCCTTTCACAGGGTCGCCTAAGACCATCGGAAAACACATATATAATTACATATTGTTTTTGTGATTAATCACTATGCTTTCATTATGTTCAATTTGTAACAATGAAAATACATCCTGCATATCAGATATTTACATGACGATTCATAACAGTAGCAAAATTACAGTTATGAAGTAGCAACGAAAATCATTTTATGGTTGGGGGTCACCACAACATGAGGAACTGTATTAAAGGTTGAGAACCGCCGTCCTAAGGGGATACAACCAGCCCCCCAGCCTTATACCTGGTTTCCTTCCATGTTCTTGATCCACTTCAAGGCCTGGGCCTGAGGATCAATCATCAGTGCCCACCTGAAGGAGGAAGCATCCGTCAGAAGACAGGCTCTGAGCTTACTCCTCCTCATGCTCCCGGCAGCATCCTTACCTGTTGCCACGGGTGACGATGATGCCATTCTCAGTGGAGAAGGCATCTGAGGGCAACCCTTGGATGTTCCAGTCCCGAACTTTGGTAGGATTGGACAGGAAGTCATCAAAGGTGAAGCGAGGTGAGCAAGGAACCTGAAGCTCCCAAATCTGTGTAGGGAAGAGCCCCAAATTTCAGTGTGGAGATCTGAGCTCAGCAACCCTGCCCTTTTCTGATATCTCTTATTACTCCCAAAGGCCCTGGTCTCAGAGCCCAAGACCTCGCTCCTCATGCCTGAGTCTCACCTTCCTGATCCAGATCTGGTTGACAATCTCATCCCGGTAGTTGGTCAGGAAGGGCCCCATGTAGGACAGGAAGGCAGCTGCCAGGAGACAGTCACCCACCAAGTAGCCCAGGTCCTCTTCCAAGCCCTGGCGGACAGGAGGGGAGGGTGAGCCTGTCAGAGCCCCCACCACTGGGCGAGACGGGAATGCTTTGAAGGCACTCTCCTCTGAACACTATCTGGATTAAAGAGATTATTTCCCTCTCCTAAACCTTTGTGCCCTGAGAGCCCTAACCTGGTTCTAATTACTTTTCAGTTCCCCGTCTTTGACAGCAATTCTGTTTACATTCTGGTGATAAGGCCTAACTCTTTCATGACACCAGGAGCTCACTGAAGGTAGAGAGACAAGATGCGCCCTGTTTCTCTCCAGCCAATGTGCTGTAAAAGGGTCCTGGTGTGTGCTTTGTAGCTCTGCCTAAACATAGCAGCAGATCCCTAATGGTACCAAAAATCTCTCCTCTCACTCTTCTCGCCAAATGTGAGGAAAGGGAGGGGAAGAACTCCCATGCCCTATTTTTGGATGTCCCTATACCCAGCTGTCCCTGTTTTCCCTGACTGTCCCTTAACCTAAAGGGGATGGGAGCTCTTGGAACTAGTTGGCAGGGAGGAAGGAGAGCCAGGTGGTACATCTGATCTCACCTTTACTGTCTCCTCCCATCGGGCCTTCTCGCCAGCCAACCCAGACACCAACATCCCAGCTCGCTCCAGCTTCATCTCCATCTCCTTAGACTTCATACGAAGGTCCTCTTTTTGTGCCAGCTTCTCATCGTACTGTTTCTTCAGCATATCCAGTTTCTCAGCCACCTGGGAGTAATCGGAGATAGGAATCAAACACAGGGCTTGGGGCCAGATTGTCCTGGATTCAAATCACCAATCTGCTATTTTGTGGCTGCATGACCTTGGGTAAATTGATCTCTTCAAGTCTTGGTTTTCTCCTGTGCGAAATAAGAATTATAACACCTACCTATAGGGTTGTTGTCAGGAGAGAAAAAAGACAAAATATGTGTGATGAGTTCTCGATGTTTCTCTCTCATCGATGTTTCTAACTCTCTATCTCTCTCCCTTCCTCTCTGTAAAAAATCAATACAGACCTCTTGTAGCACAAGAAATGACACAGATATGCTGGCAAGAGAGGATCGGAGCGCACAAAAATGATTGCCACTCCATCCCAGGAGCCATACCCAAGACGTGATCTTGAGAGAAAAAGAAAAAGCTAGAAACGAGCTCAGGAATTGTTGGAGAGAAAAAGAGGAGTCCACGCAAGGACAAGACCCAGGTCCCAGGTCCCACGCCAGAGACAGGGACCTGGGAAGAGCTTTACCTGCGAGAGAAGCCTCCCTCAATTCATCACCACCCTCTGGGCTCTCCTGAGGTTGAAATACATCATTAAATCTGAAGTAGAGGACTGATCCAGCCTTTTCTAGGGCCTGGTATTCGCCTGACAGGCGAATAATAATTGTGTGTTTTTTGTTTGTTTGTTTGGTGTTTTAAAAATATTATTGACTGCAGAGAGGAAGGGAGAGAGAGATAGAAACATCAATGATGAGAGGGAATCATTGATCAGCTGCCTCCTGCATGCCCCACACTGGGGATGAAGCTTGAAACCTGGGCATGTGCCCTGACCAGAATCGAAAGGTGTCCTCCTGGTTCACAGGTCGATGCTCAACCACTGAGCCATGCGAGCCGGGAATAATTGTTTTTAAAAGCTGCAAAATAATCTTGTGTATGACTTAACCATTATTTTATATAACAAGTCTTCTACTGATAGACATTTGTGTCTTGCCAACATTTTCTATTAATGCTGCAATGAATGTCCTTGTAGGGGCAGAAGCACATGTTGATGCAATTTATTTTTTATTTTAATTTTGTTTACTTTGTGAATAAGTAACTTAAAAATTCAAAAGACATAAGGTCATGAGAAGTCTGCCTCCCAACCCTGCTCTCCAGCCACCCACTCTCTTCTCAAGCTAGCCAATGTGACATGTTGCTTGAATATTCTTCCAGGGGTATTATCTCCATACACAGTGTATTCTACACTGTTGTTTCCTGGATTATCAATTTCAGACTCTTTATATTGACTTTATGCTATGATAAATGATGATTTAATCTCTTATGCCTACACATCAACACCCTTTTCTCTTTATTCCTAATAGTTTTAGTTCTACTGGTGACCCTTATAACTTTAAATGACACATCGAAACCTCGTTTTATAATATCTGCAAAAGCATTGCCTGATCTCTCCCTCAGCCCACCACCGGCATTCACCTCCCAACTATTTTAATTTATTTTTTAAAAATATATATTTTATTGATTTTTTACAGAGAGGAAGGGAGAGGGATAGAGAGCCAGAAACATCGATGAGAGAGAAACATTGATCAGCTGCCTCCTGCACACTCCCTACTGGGGATGTGCCCGCAGCCAAGGTACATGCCCTTGACTGGAATTGAACCTGGGACCCTTGAGTCCGCAGGCCAATGCTCTATCCATTGAGCCAAACCAGTTAGGGCTCAACTATTTTAGCTGTGCTTTTGTTTTTACATTGTCGAAGTTAACAGCATTCCCACTCAGAACCCACAGTCTTCTGTGCTTTATCATTAGGTTGATTATAAAGATCAAACACCATAAACAGCATCGACATATGACTTGGGCTGGTGCCCAGTATGAACTGGTGGCTGGCTGAGCTGCTTGTGGCTAAGGCACACTCTGATAGGTCACTGTGCATGTTGAATTGGTTGTTAAATATTTTTCTGTTCCTGCTGATTGCACATTTGCTCTTTCAGAAATCCTTGTTGGTTGTATTGTGTCTGTTATAGCTTTCTTATGTTTTAGACTTTTTATTTTATTTTTAAATATATTTTATTGATTTTTTTACAGAGAGGAAGGGAGAGAGATAGAGAGTTAGAAACATCGATGAGAGAGAAACATCGATCAGCTGCCTCCTACACACCTCCCACTGGGGATGTGCCGCAACCAAGGTACGTGCCCTTGACCGGAATCGAACCTGGGACCTTTCAGTCCACAGGCCGACGCTCTATCCACTGAGCCAAACCGGTTAGGGCTAGACTTTTTATTTTTGTTTTATATTCCTTGACTCTATCTTCCCACCCTTCTATTGAATGACTGTCATACTTTGATCATTTTAAAATTTCCCTGAATCTTTTTCTGTTTGAACTCTTCCTCTTCTCATCTTATTTTTGTTTTGTGGATGTCATTTCTTCCTTAGGTTTGCTTTTGAAGTTCTTCTCTATAACCTGAATAATCTCGAGATTTAGTTTTTCTTCAAGGTTCACGTTTTGTTATAATTTTTAATCTTGGTGGTTCCCTTGCAGGTCTTTACACACCCTTTCTCCAGGGGAGGTGTGTGACTGATCTGATTGGTAAAACTGGAAAGAATCAACTGGGAGTGCTCAGCGGAGCTCAGGCCCTTTCTTTCCTTTTAGGAGTGAGCACAAGTTCCACTCTGCCCGCCCACAACGCTTGAGACCCGGTCAATCGGTCTGAATACAGGGTCACTACTAGTGGGGCCAACTCGCCCACAGATGTTAGCCACATTCTCCAACTTAAAAGTAGTATTTTGGACTTTTTATTTCTTAACTTGTTTAAAACCCATGCATAGAAGAAGGCTGCTAATTCTTGGACCCAATCAAGAGTATATTTGCAGAACAGAAAACCTATTAAGAAGCTTTGGGTGGGCCCTAGCTGGTTTGACTCAGTGGATAGAGCATCAGCCTGCGAACTGAAAGGTCCCAGGTTCGATTCTGGTCAAGGGCACATGCCTGGGTTGTGGGCTCAATCCCCAGTGGGGGACTTGTAGGAGGCAGGTGATCCATGATTCTCTGTCAGCATGGATGTTTCTATCCAGTGGTTCTCAACCTGTGGGTCGTGACCCCTTTGGCGGTCTAACGACCTTTTCACAGGGGTCGCCTAAGACCATCCTGCATATCAGATATTTACATTACGATTCATAACAGTAGCAACATTACAGTTATGAAGTAGCAACGAAAATAATTTTATGGTTGGGTCACAACATGAGGAACTGTATTTAAAGGGCCAGAAGGTTGAGAACCACTGTTTCTATCTCTCACCCTCTTCCTTCCTCTCTGAAATCAATAAAAAATAAAAAATAAAAAAAAGAAGAAGCTTTGGGTGGGGCTCATGAGCAGCCTTTGAGGTATGGGCAGGTGTTTTGACTTGGGTGATTAGAGGTTCATGTTAGGCCTGCAGGTTTTTACACTTGTGTGGTTGACTTTTAACTAATCTTGCCTGGGTGAAAGGCTTTAAGCCGATCCTGAATTACTCTGACCTTGGCAGATGACTGTGTCTTTGTCCATAGGTGAATGGCTGTTCCTACAGAAGCAGGACTGTTTAAAATAGTGGCAAAAGAAAGAGGTGGGCTTCAAGGATGGCCTTCACGAGGTATAGCGGTGGTCTCAGGATAAAGGCTGCTATAGCTACCACACTAATATTGCCGACGAGGTTAAAGTGGGGTTAGATTGTTTTTAGCACTGATGGACAGAATATCAGATTTTTTTCTCTCATTAAACTTTGTTTTAATGGGTCTAAAAATTCTGTGACTGATTTTTTGTAAAGTTGTTTCCATTTAAAAGTACTTTTTAAAAAAACTAACAAACTAAAAACCTGCCACACACACATAAAAACCAAATGGTCCACAAAACATTCTCCTTTCTGAAAGTTTTACGACGCATTAATCATTAATCAGTCTTTTACTTTTCAACTTAAATGGCCAGTTGAGACCAACAGTTCTGAGGCCTTTCTTCCACCACCGAGTAAGACGGGGGTGGCAGGTGTTGGGGGGAAATGCGTTTAGCTTTCTGGGCAGACATGGTTACTTTGCCAGCTCCAGCTGCCCTCTTGTCCACAGCTTTGATGACACCCACAGCAACTGTCTGTCATGTCACGAACAGCCACACGGCCCAGAGGGTCAGAGAAGCTCTCAACACACATGGGCTTCCCAGGAGCCATACCAACAATGGCAGCATCACCAGATCTCAAAATCTTTGGGCCATCTTCCAGCTTTTTCCCAGAATGACGATCGATCTTCTCCTTCAGCTCAGCAAATTTGCAAGCAACGTGAGGGGTGACAACCCAGCACAGGTGCGTATCCAGCACTGATTTGGCCTGGATGGTTCAGGGTAATCAACTGAGCTGTGACGCCAGCTGCTTCCGATAGTGGGTTATTATTGCTGTCACCAGCCACATTGCCCCAATGCAATGAACATCTTTGACAGGCATGTTTTTTTTTTAATGTGTTAAGGGGTATGTTAAGTTCTTTTTAAAATTTTTTAAAATATATTTTTATTGATTTTAGAGAGGAAGGGAGAGGGATAGAGAGATAGAAACATCAATGATGAGACAGAATCATTGATCGGCTGCCTCCTGCACACCCCCTACTGGAGATTGAGCCTGCAACCTGGGCATGTGCCCTTGACAGGAATCAAACCTGGGACTCTTCAATCCACAGGCTGACGCTCTATCCACTGAGCCTGACTGACTAGGGAGACAGACATGTTCTTGACACTGAAGCCCACATTGTCCCCGGGAAGAGCTTTCCTTAAAGCTTCACGGTGCATTTCAACAGGCTTCCCTTCAGCTGTGACACTGACTGGAGCAAAGTCACCGCCTGCCGGGTTTGAGAGCACCAGTCTCCACCCGGCCCGCAGGGAAGGACCCATGCCACCAGTTCTGCAGACACCATGGAGGGGAAGCTGCAGGGGCTTGTCAGCTGGACCAGGTGGTGGCAGGATGCCATCCAGAGGGTCAAGCAGCGTGGTTCCACTGGCACTGCCATCTTTATGGGCAACTTTCCATCCCTTGAACCAAGCATGTTAGCACTTGGCTCCAGCATGTTGTCGCCGTTCCAACCAGAAATTGGCACAAATGCTACTGTGTCAGGGTTGTAGCCAATTTTTTTAATGCAGGTGCTGACTTCCTAAACAATTTCCTCATATCTCTCCTGGCCATAGGGGGGCTCAGTGGAATTCATTTTGTTAACAGCAACAATCAGCTGCTTCACACCCGGTGTGTAAGCCAGACAGGCATGCTCACGGGTCTGCCCATTCTTGGAGACGCCTGCTTCAAATTTACCAACACCAGCAGCAACAATCAGGATAGCATAAGCAGCCTGAGATGTGCCTGTAACCATTTACAGCTAGAACCTGTAGTACACACAAAACCTAATGCCTTGCCAGTTAAAAAGCAATGGTTTTTTTATATAGACTCTGTGTCCTGAGACATCAAAGGTGGTCACATAAAACTTGCTGGTCTCAAATTTCCACAGGGAGATATTAGTGGTGACACACATTCACGTTCAGCTTTCAGTTTATCCAAGACCCAGGCATACTTGAAGGAGCCCTTCTCCATCTCAGCAGTCTCCTTCTCAAATTTTTCAATGGTTCTTTTGTCAATCCCACCACACTTGTAAATCAGAGGGCCAGCAGTGGTAGACTTGTCGGAACCTATGTGTCCAATGACGATGATGTTGATATGAGGCTTGTCCTTTCCCATTTTGGCTTTTAGTTGTGGTGTTTACGACACCTATGTTCTGGCGGCAAACCCATTGTGAAAAAGAGAATATTAGGCCTTTTAACTGGCAAGGCTTTAGGTTTTGTGGGTCTACAGGTCCTAGCTTTAAGTGGTTATTGCCAGGCCTAGGTAGACAGCACTAGATCAGCTGTCCTGTTATTCAACTTCTCCTCCAGGCTAAGGAGGCAGTTATGAAGAGACTAGCCTGGAATCCATGTGGCCTGTCTACAGGCAGATGGGCTGGAACTATTGTTTTGGCTGCGATTTCAGGTGGTACGGGCAGGGTAGCAGGCATGCAGGTATTACCTACAACTTAAGGGAACATCCCTGAGCAAGTTAGGGGATTCCAAAAGGAGCAAAGCCATGCCTTGGCACACCAACGGCAGAGGACTTGTTCCCCACAAGGCTCCAGGGCACGGGCCTCAGCAGCATCAACAGCAGCTTCGGTTCAGGAATCTGCTGATGGTAATATTCCAGTTAGGATGCGTATGGGGACGAGCTGAAACCTTCCCTGAAAGGCAGTTTTCAAAGACCTCAGCAATCCCACAAAGAAAGCAGCAATATTAGCCGCTGTGGTACAGGGCTGACCCTACCTGCTCACAACCCAGAGTGGGGAACCCCGAGCTCAAAGGGGAGCTGAAATTGAAAGGATATACACAGGGTGACCATCTGGAGTGAGGAAAAGTTCCGGAACAAGATAATGGTGATGGCTGCACAACATGGTGAATGTAGTTCCTGCCACTGGCTTGTACACTTTACAATGGTTACAATGGTAAATTTTATGTGTATTTTACCACAATAACCCCCTCCTCCCAAAAAAGCAGATATGCACATGTGTATTTCCAACACCCCCTGTGCAGGAAATGCTCAGTGACTGCATTCGAGCTCTCACATGAATCTCTGGTTAGAAGTTTCTCCCAGTTTAGTGACGTTCACGGGTCATGGTTTCCAGATAACTGACATTCTGGTGATGCTAAAACAAAGATTTTCTCCATGTATCCTCATTCCTAAAAATACCACTGAGTTTCCACTCTGGTCTTTGGGGCAATAATGACTGGTTTTCTGGACGTAATTTTATGTGGAAGCCATGAGTGCCTGACTGACTCCTTGAATTCGAGCAATGCTCCTGAGAGACTTGAACTTGACCGAGTGTAGCCTCTGAAGTCCTACAGGAACCATGTCATTTCCAGTGAGTGACAGGCCTGATTATAATGTGAGGAGCCGAGACTGACCCTGAGAACCCCTCTTGTGGAGACGGAGCAGAATAAGAAACTGGGGAGGATGGGTTGGGGACTTTAACTTAAGAATGTTGGCTTCTAGATTTTTAACTCATAAAATCAAGATAATTTGATTTCAGATTTTAATTTACTTGGACTTTAGTTTACAAAGATTTAATCTCTGAAATCTAATTTCTCCCTGAGGGTTATATTCAAATTTGTGGAATTTGTGTACTATTATTATTGTAGCGTTTTAATGCTATCATTTAATCTTACTCCATAACCTCCAATATACTATGTTGAAATGTGACATAGCTTGGAGTGGGAAAGAGGAAAGAAAGTGAAGGTTTTCAACCTTGAGTAAACAATGGCCTTGAAGTAGATTAAGATTCTGTCTAGACCCATTTGAGAGCCTCTAGGGCAATTTCTAAGCCAGTGGTTCCTAACCCTTGTTGCATGTCAGAATCGGGCCTATGACACATACATTTTCAGGGCCCCAAACAAGTGAGTAAGGATTAAAACTGCTTACTCAAGATTCGGATTGACAGGCCCATCAGATCTCTGGCCCTAGAGCCGATGTACAGGCTTCCCACCTCTGGCTGGCTCTGATAAGAAGCCTTTCAAAATGCTGATTTCCAGGCTCTGAGAATCACTGAGGACCAAAGATTTGTACGTACTTGGCCGGTGGTGGAGCCCAGCCTCAGCACAGTGCTCTCTGCAAGTGGGTGGGAAAGGGTGCCGGATACTGAGCACGTGCATTTGGCTCTTACATGTCAAAGCCTATGTCACAGTAACAAAGGAGAAGTGTTGGCCCCCTGTCTGCTTACTCTTATCAAGTAGGCCTTCTCAAGAGGCCTCACATCAGGCGCTCTATAAATATTTGTCTAATGAATGATACTGCTGGCAGCTGACCCTAGAGGACCCATGTTTTACATATAAAGGAAACAATCCCTAATTATTTGGCCCAGGATATGATTCACCCAGAGGTGAGAAGCCTTTCCAAATAGATTGCCACACCTGTGATTATTCATGTGTGAAAAAGAGAGTAAAAGAGGGAAGGTCTCATGTGAGGTTGGGAGGTGACAGTGCAGCAGGAAAGGGGCAGTGGGGGAGCGTGTGCAGGCAGAAGCCCGCTGCCCAGCTGGTTGATTCTGCACAAACAGAATCAGAAGAGGCTTCAAGGGCAGCTTCACTCCCAATAGCAAAGATGCTGCAACAGGAAAGGACTGGGATGGCTGCGGTAGCAATGGCCTTGGAGTCAGGAAAGGCAGGTTCTAGCCCAGGTCGGTCAGTTATGAGCCAGTCACTTAATCTCACTAACCCTTGGGCTCCTCATCCGATTTGAGGATGTTGGACTCGGACTTGGCTATTTCCATAGTTGGTTTTGGTTAAAACATTTTGAAACAGTATGACCAGCTTCGGTTACATAAAATTTTAAAACTTCTATATAGTTCAAGATAGCATCAGCAAAGTTTGAGGACACGTGTAGATCAAGGAATTGGAATCAATGAACATGCCCATCAAAAAGGAAGTGGTTAAGTAAATGATGGTATAGCCATCCACTGGAATATCATGCAGTGGTAAAGGAGAGCAGAAACTCTTTATGTATCAATATGGAACAATCTTCAATGTACAGACAAATAAAAAAGGAAGGTGCAGAACAGTATATATAATGTAAAAGATTAAAAATATATATTTGTTTATATGTGCATAGAACACCCCTGGATGGATAAACAGGAATTTGTAACATTGGTTGCTTTCTAGGGAAGGGAGCTGGTAGATAGCGAGCAGAAGGTGGGAGGGAGACTTCTTATTGGATACTCTTTTATACATTTTGAATTTTAAACCATGTGATTGTATTGCCTATTAAATCAATGATAGAAAAATTAAATGATAGGCTAGAAGAATTTTGAACTCTTGATAATAGCACTCTACCTTCTGCCTTGCTTGAGAATTATCTGTGCACATACCTTACAGGAAATCACCTATTGGGTTATCTAAACTGTTCACAGTAAGTAAGTGCCTCTACTTCTGGGACAACACTGTCCTCCTACGTATTCGCTCAGACACCCTCAGTCCACAGCCTTCCGGTCCATAGCAGTGATGTCGACACTCTTGCCCTATTCCGCATCCCCCTTCCCAGCAAAGACCGATCTGCCACACAGATTTCATCAGTTAATATCTCAGGGCCCATGGTCAAGGCCATGACAGAGACAGGCAACTCCCAAGTCAGTTTTGCAAGGACTCCTCAGGGACAGTGCCCTCTGTGCCTTTGTAACCTTCTGCAGTCGGCTTAGCTTTCTTAGCCAGAGGCAGCCCATCTAAACAGGGCATAGAGTGGGAGGCAGACAGGAAGGGAGACGGGGAAAGAATTAGATGGGGAGAGATGAATGGTAACGAAGGATCCCTGAAATCAGGAGAGGGACCACAGCAGAAAAGACTGGCATGAGGCTCACCTCCTTCAGCTTCTCCTGGGCCTCTGCCAGCGCTGCTTGCTTCTCCTGAAGCTGGGCCAGCGCAGCGTTCATTCGGATCCGCTTGGGCTCCACCACCCGATACAGCCGCCCGTACATCTGCAGGGAGACAGCCAGGCGGTGGGGTCGCCCACCCACCCACTAACCCACCAGCGGTCCCTTCCTTCCCACCTGGGTCTTCCACTCCCCCAGCTTTCTCCTATGTGCACCCCCCTCTTCCCAGGCCCGCTTCCCTGCTTCCCTGCTCCCCACCCCACCCCACCCCACTCCTGCTGACCTCCATGGCCCGCACCCACATGCAGAGGGACTTGGCAGCGAGTGAGACGCGGCCAATGATGTCGGGCTGGAAGTCGGGCTGGGCGCAGTAGGCCCCGATCTTCTTCAGAACCTTATCTGAGATATTGTCTTTATCAAAGTTGATCAGTGATTTGATGAAATTCTGTTCCCCTGTGGGATGCAAATCAGGGCCTCAACGAGAAGGCCTAATGCCTCCCTCATTGTCCAGGTTGCATCTCCACTGCTTAGGCGTGGCCCTGTTTTCCCTCAGCCCAGTTCCCAAGGCCAGAATAACTGACGTCAGCCCACGTTCCTTCTGCTGACCGTGCTCCCTCCTCTAGACCCTCACAGGCCCAGGACCCTCCACAATCTCCCAGCCTCATTTCCCATCACTTACCACGAACAATCTCACCTGAACCACCACTCTCTCAAGCTTGCAGGCTATGTTCTACCAAGAGACATATAAGAGCCAAATGTGCCTTGTGACAGAACTCAAAGCAGAGAAAACCACAAGAACGAAACAGCAAAGACTCTTGGTTTTGATTCTTGCCCTTTTGGGAGGTGGAGGGGAAGCCATTCCTGCCCTGGATTTTGAGATATATTCCTATATCTTTATAACAATTTCTCTTTTTTTCTTTTTGCTTAATTTAAGATGAGTTGTTTTCTGTGACTTACAACCAAAGAATCTTAACTGATATTTATGTCTTTTCTTTCCCACCACACTGTATGCTCTTGGGGGTCAGCACAACGCCTCATTCATCTCTGTCCCTCCGAGTGCCTGGCTCACAGCAGATGATGAATAATAAACGTCGGGTGAATTGGTGCTCATTATCTCCTGGTTTCTAGCTTACCTAGCTGCCTCTTGGACTCTGCCCAAGTGGGCTCATTGCCTCGAAGAATCATGACTGCCTGCATCACTATCTCCACTTGGGCGGGGGGCCGTCCATAAGACTTGATCTCTCCTATGTCCTTCTTGTTCAGAGACTCCAAAGCCTGGGGAGAAAGGTTTCACTTAGGACACAGGGCCTAAGTCAACTCAGGTGGCAAGGCAGGTCCTTTATGGGGACAGAACCCCAGGGACCTGGAGACTCTTTCCTGGGTCTTCCCCGCCCCCCTGCAATACCCGCATGGCCTCTTCCAGGGCTGGCAATGCCTCTTCAAGATCCTTCTGGGCATTGTCAGCCAGTGCCTGGCACTTGACTTCCTCAATTGCAATCTTCTCACTATGGGCTGTGACGGCCTAGGAAGGAAGAGAGGATGAGGGTTTGTCTTCGCCTGGGGCAGAGGTGGGGGTGACGATGTTGGAGGTAACAAGGAAAGAAAATGCTACAACAGTTTGGAGGAATGGAACATGCATCCCGACAGAGTAACTGAGGGAGACCGGAAGCCTCTGCCTGCTGAGCACTGGGAGGAGAGGGGCCTGAGGGGGCAGGATACTGCCGGGGCCCCCACCTTCTGCTGCTCATCCGCCTCCCGCTTCTGCTGCACAATGATGACCAGGTACTCCTCGCACTGTTTCTGGAACTCAGCCACCTTTTTCTTGGCATCCTCCAGCTCCACAGACATCATCTCCACCTTTTCCCTCGTCTCATCGATCTTAAACAATCCTGTCCGCAGCTTATTGGCCTGGTCCAGCAGCTCCTGCCGCTTCTCTGCCAGCAGCCTGGGGGACAAAGGCGAGCACGGTGTGTGGAGAGGCAGGACTCCCAGAAAAGGGGGGGGGTCCCTAGACCAGCGGTTCTCAACCTGTGGGTCGCGACCCCTTTGGGGTCAAACGACCCTTTCACAGGGGTCGCCTAAGACCATCGGAAAACACATATATAATTACATATTGTTTTTGTGATTAATCACTATGCTTTCATTATGTTCAATTTGTAACAATGAAAATACATCCTGCATATCAGATATTTACATTATGATTCATAACAGTAGCAAAATTACAGTTATGAAGTAGCAACAAAAATAATTTTATGGTTGGGGGTCACCACAACATGAGGAACTGTATTAAGGGTCGTGGCATTAGGAAGGTTGAGAACCACTGCCCTAGACAGTCTCACTTCCCACCGTGTCTCAGCTCCCTATCTTCCTTTCTGTTGCCACCACACTCTGGTCAGGTTTTATTCTTTCCTTCCTGGATCATAGCCAACGGCTTCCCAACTGGACTTCGTGCTTCTGGACTCTCATCCTCTGATTTATTCTACCTCTCAGCTTGCTAGTCATCGTTTTCACCACACCATTTCCCCCCTGGGAGTCTGCCTCTGTCCCCCAGGGTGCGGCAGGCAGGGGGACTGCGTGAACTAGAAAAAACCTGCCCCGAGAGGGTGGCCATCTTTGTCTCTAGCCTGGTTTTTTCATGTGGGAATGAGTGTGGGCTCAGTATTGCCAAAATTTCTGATTTTCAGAGAGAAGTTGAAAATCTGGATTTTTCTAAGGCTCCCGAGTTTTAAATGTTGGCACCTCATTCAAAAAGTTTTAACATTATCCAAGCCATAAAAACTGTCTATGCAGGATTGTTTTCTGGACTAAATAAGAAAATGCATGTAGAGGGCTTAGCATGGTAACCAGCAAATAGTAAACGCAATGTAAGCCTACAATCCAGGGAAGGCAAGGACTTGACTTTGCTAGCTGGCATATTGTAAGTATCTAGAATAGTGCCTGGCACATAGTAGGTGCTCAACAATACATATTTAATTGAGGACTAAATGTTGACTATCATTATTATTACGAATGGCATTTTCTTCCCCTTGATTAAAATACTGAATCCAATAAATGAGGGTTGGTTTTTTTTTTACATTTCTCTTATATCCTTCAAAACAAATTATTGTTGTGTTAAGCACATAAAAATACTCAACACACCTTAATAAATAAATATGTAATTCTTGGGAATGGTGGAAAGTCTAGAAGATATTAAAGGCAGAGAGGAGAGGACGGGTGTATATGTTATGGGTAAAGTGGCAGTGTCACCATTGTATTGTGGTTGGAAAAAGAAACATCATTCCAGAAAATAAGGACAAAGAGAGTGTGAAGAGGGCTCTAGAGACTGCCACCCCCCTGGAGGATCCATCTCTCCTTTACTCATTTCCTGGGCAAACTTAAAACCCCTTCATCTCTACTATTCCACACCAGTGCCCAGGTCCTTGAGCCAGTCCTCCTGGCCAGCTCCCGGATATTTCCCATGATACCATTTCAGTAATTGCCCTCAAAAGACACCAAGCTCCCTGGCCCTCTATGTCCCCAACGCTTCGTCATACTTCTTATATCCAGACACCAGTTCCAGGTAGTTGGTGGGTGTGACATAGTTGTGTCTTCGCAGTTCCAACAGCATCTTCTGGGAATATTGAGCCACTGACCAGTGCATGGTGACGAAGATCTGGGCCACCTTCCTGTGGATCTGAGGCCAAAGGATAAAGGCTATAGGACAGAGAGTGGTGGCAAATGGAGAAGGAAACAGAAGAGAGCCCAGGGGGTGTGGAGAGAGATGGGAAGGAGGGTCTCACGTTCTCCTGAGTTCCCAGGTCGACTCCCATGAGGTACTTCTCAGCCACTTCTAGCAGGGCTTCACGGGGCCACTCTGAGAACCAGTTGATCGTAGTGCAGTTCACCAAGGCTGGGTACTGGCGGATCCAGTTCCTGGAGAGGGGTTTTGAGAGGCAGTTAAGTCCACCTGCAGAGTCAGCCTCCGGCTACTGGCTTTGTCACAGGTCCACCTCCTTTCTAGGAACCTGAGTGCTCCTGTATCTCCTTGTCCAGATTCTGCTCCCCTCAGAACTAGTTCCTGGGCAAACTTAAAACGTATTTAGAAACAGGTTCTGAGGCCAGAAAAGCCGGATTCCACATTTTTAGGGGTGCATCTTGGGCAAGTGAACTAATCTTTTGAATGTCAGCTTTCTAATCTCTAAAATGAGAATAACAAAGCATACCAACTAGGGTTGTTAGGAGATTCAGTGGGGTGACATGTAAAATACAGTGCCTGGTACGTGGTAAATACACCATAACTATAAAAGAAAATAGCCCTAGCTGGCTTGGCTCAGTGGATAGAGCATCGGCCTGCGGACTGAAGGGTCCCAGGTTGAATTCCGGCCAAGGGCACATGCCTGGGTTGCGGGCTCCATCCCCAGTGTGGGGTGTGCAGGAGGCAGCCATTCAATGATTCTCTCTCATCATTGATGTTTCTATCTCTCTCCTCCCTTCCTCTCTGAAATCAATATATATATATATATATATATAAAATTATTAAAAAAATAAATAAATAAAAGAAAACAAAATAGCAACCCACATTGCCTCCCCGTACAAGTTCTGTCTTCATCCTACTTTCTAATGCTTTATAAAATCTAGTCATAACAAGAATGGACAAATGAAATGTGATCTGTACATACAATGCAATATTATTCAACCTTAAAAAGAAAAGAGATTCTGATACATGCTACAACATGGATGAACCTTGAGGACATTATGCTAAATGAACTAAGCAAGTCACAAAAAAGACTCTATGATTCCAGTTAGATGAGATATATAGAAATAGAAAGTAGATGGTGGTTGCCAGGAGATGGGGGAATGGAAGAAATGGGAAGTTATTCAGTGGGTGTGGAGTTTTATTCTGCAAGATGAGAAATTTTAGAGATCTGTTGTACTACCACGTGAATATACTCAACACTACTGAGCTGTACACTTAAAAATTGTTAAGATGGCCCTGACTGGTTTGGCTCAGTGGATAGAGCGTCGGCCTGCGGACTGAAGGGTCCCAGGTTCGATTCCGGTCAAGGGCATGTACCATGGTTGTGGACACATTCCTAGTAGGGGGTGTGCAGGAGGTAGCTGATCGATGTTTCTCTCTCACTGATGTTTCTAACTCTCTATCCCTCTCCCTTCCTCTCTGTAAAAAAATCAATAAAATATATTTTTAAAAAATGGTTAAGATGGTAAATTTTATGTTTTGCAGTTTTCATCGCAATTAAAAATTTAAGAACAAAACAAAAAATCACCCTCTTACTCCCTCCCCCCACAAAAAACACACACAATCTAGTCACACCAAGAGGGAGAGGACAACTTCTATGTAAATAGCAGAGACTTCCTGAAAAAAGGCAAGATCTATGGAAAGGAGATGGCGCATTCAGGGGGTAGGGACTGGCACTCTTCATGGGACTCACTCCAAGAAGGCATGGAAGGCCAGAGAGGGGAGGAAACGTGCTGGGCTATCACAGGGCGGGAGGGAGAGGCTATATAACAGGAGTTACCTGAAGGGGTCGCCCACAGGGCTGAGGCAGAGAACAATGTGCAGGTTGTTGCGCACGCGCTCGATGAGGTAGGCAAAGAGGCTGTCCGAGGACTCTGACACCTGATCTGCCCGGGCCTGCTCTATGATCTGCATCTGGATCTGCACAGAAGCCATAGAGCATTTGTTTGTTTGTTTTTTATTGATTTCAGAGAGGAAGGGAGAGGGAGAGGGAGAGAGAAACATCAATGATGAGAGAGAATCATTGATTGGCTGCTTCCTGCATGCCCCACACTGAGGATGGAGCCCGCAACCTAGGCATGTGCTCTGACCAGGAACTGAACCGTGACCTCCAGGTTCATAGGTCCATGCTCAACCACTGAGCCACACTGGCTACGCTGAGGGCTGCAGTTTCAATGGCAGAACCCGAGGGGGCAGCAGGTGAGGCTCAGCTGACAGGGTGTAGGTTTTAAAGTAGCTCCACCCAATAGGGTCCCTAGAAGGAAGATGACTGAAGAGAAACAGCTCTTCCAGCTAACTGGGGCGGGGGGGGGGGGGGGCGTGTAGACAGAGTGGGGGGCACAGTAGCATATTCTGGGATCTGGGCTTCTTCAGGTTAGTCAGGAAGGTCAAAGAATCAATAAGTTGAGGGCATGGAAGGAATCATACTTCTTCAAATTCATCGGTCTTGTAGAGATTTGGGACCTCGCCTGAGCTGAGGATGTTGTTAATGTCCTCTAGGAATGATTCGTCAGCAATTTGGGTATCCACAAAAAGGAAGGATGTAGCTTTGAGTTCTACCCCAGTTTGCCGGTATAGACGCTTGATATCTGAGCCAGATGAGAAAAGAAGGAGAAGGGAACAGACAGACTCTTCAGGTT
This sequence comes from Myotis lucifugus, assembly GCF_000147115.1. Classification (NCBI taxonomy): domain Eukaryota; kingdom Metazoa; phylum Chordata; class Mammalia; order Chiroptera; family Vespertilionidae; genus Myotis; species Myotis lucifugus. The sequence continues at coordinate 130,934 of NW_005871468.1, read as the reverse complement.
CACCTGCCCATCTCTTATTCCTCTTCCAAGATTTAGGTATCTTACTCCAGCCTTCAACACATACACACATCATGCTATACTCCACATGGGCCTGGCACAGCTCACTATCTGGCTTCCATCCTTCCTCTCTCTTGTCATTGCAGCAAGTCAGGCACCTGATCTTTCACTCCTAGCCCCAAACCCTCTCCTGTTTCAGAAACCCAGCCATACCTTCTCGGAACTCTTGCTTCCGGTAATGTTTGTTGACTTCAATCTGGAAGGTGATGTACTCGCAGATGGATGAGGCCAAGCGGGCCAGACTCTGGCGCCCACTGCCCCCAATGCCCACCAAGAGCATGTTGCCCCGAGGCTGTCCAATGACCCGCACAATCCTTGTGACTAGGGGTAGGGAGGTGGGGAATAAGGGCAATGAGTTGGCTGAGCAACCTCAGGGGACCTCCAGGCCCTAGACTAGGGACTGGGATACCTGAAACTGAAATAGAGGGACCAAGAGGTGTGGAAAGAGGTTAGTATTGAAGCCCTGGTGGCAATTCAACTTTTAACCTCTACCATGTCTGTTAGACACCGCTGTTAAGAAAAAGTCCCACCCATTGCCACAAGGGCATCTGGAGCCAGGAAGGAAGGTAACTTCTGGAAGAGACCTGGGAAGGAATCCATATTTCCTTGGAAATACCACATAAATTGGGAGGCTGGGGAAGGAGATGGGAATAGGAAATGCTCACTGTGCTCAATAGCCTCTCGGAAGAGCACCAGATTCATTGGCACGACAGAAGGTGACAGATTGTACTCCTTTAGGGCCGTCTCCATGGCTGTCTTCAGCACCGTCAGATCAGTTAGGTCTTCATACACCTTGGGCTCCCTCAAGAAGTCCCCTGGGTCATGGGAAGAGGGGGTCAGAGTCTCAAATGCCTGGTCTTCCCCACACTTCCCCAAAGAGCTCTAAGCATCAGGTCTCCATGCCCAACCCTCCTTCTATCCCATCTCCAGAGTCTCCAGCCTATAGTAGCACAGCTCCCAGCTCACCAAAGATAGGAGGACGTTTGTTGGGACAAAGATTATGAAATGTGAGGTCAAAGAAGGAGCCGAGTTTGTCACTTAAGATAGTCACAAAAGCTTCTGTGTCTGCCGTGTCAACCAATCGGTCAGAGAAGACTCTGTTGGGAGGGAGTTGGGGTGAGATCTAGGAATAAGGAGACTGACCCTAGGAAAAGGAGCATCAGGGTGGGGTTAGAAGCAGGGCTCGGAGCAAGGCTGCTGAAATCTGGATCTGGAGGGACGTGCACATCTCACCTGAAACATTCATGGATCCAGAGCCGTGTAATGCTGGACTTGGTGTCGTGGAAGTCCTTGTTGGCTCTGAGCATGCCCTGAAATACCTGGGGAAGAGGCATGCTAGTGATATGGAGGAAGGAAAGAGATTTCCTTCAGAAATTTTAGTGGTCAGGTCAGAGAATGCAGCATTCGAGGATGCAGGTGATTTGGGGTCTATCGAATGCTACTGAGCTCCAAGGTTTACTTGAGAAGAGAATACCTGTAAGAAAGCTGTGCCAGGCAAAAGGGGCAAGTGAGACAGAGTTTTACCTTGGAGATATCTCGAAGGTTGAAGAGGTAATGGATCTTGGCAGGTGTGGGCAGGAAGCGCTGGACCACAGTGTTGTACACATCTAAAGTGGCCTCAGTCACCACATTCCCAATGGGCTTCACCTCTTCCTCAAAGTCCTGAAGCTTCTGATTGATCATGGTGCCAAATATTCGGATGATCTGAGACTCCTAGAAAAAGGCCTCTGATTAACTTTCACAGGTTCCTGGCTTTTTAGCCAGGACTGAGACAGGGTGAAGTGAATGAAGCACTCATCTTGGGGAACAATTTAAGAAGCACACAAAAAAACAAAAAAACAAAAACCTCCTCAGAAATCAAGAGAAATAACATTTTAATGCAATATTTAAAAATCAGCCCTAGCCTGTTTTGCTCAGTGGATAGTGTTGGCCTACGGACTGAAGAGTCCCACGTTCAATTCCAGTCAAGGGCACATGCCTGGACTGCAGGCTCCATCCCCAGTAGGGGGCATGCAGGAGGCAGCCGATCAATGATGTTTCTATCTCTCTCTCCCTCTCCCTTCCTATCTGAAATCAATAAAAATACATTTTTTTAAAAAAATCAAAATTAGGCTCTAGCCAGTTTGGCTCAATGGATAGAGCATTGGGCCAAAGGGTCCCAGGTTCAATTCTGGTCAAGGGCACATACCTTGGTTGCAGGTTCCTCCCAGGCTTGGGCCCTGGGAGGGGCTCATGAAGGAGGCAACCAATCGATGTGTTTCTCTCACATGGATGTTTCTCTCTGTCTTTCCCTCTCTCTTCCACTGTTCCTTAAAAAAAAAAAATCAATGGAAAAATATCCTCTAGTGAGGATTAACAAACAAACAAAAATCAAAATTAGAACTTCCTAATGGCAGTGTAGGTAAATGCTGTACTTGAATCCTCCCACAACCACATAAATAATACAACTAAACTATAGAACAACCATTATTCAGAACCACCTGAAATCTAGCTGAATGAAAGTCATACAACGAGGGATTTAAAGAAGAAGCCACATCGAGACTGGTAGGAGGAGCAGAGACACTGAATAGGCTGTTCCCACATCATGTGTGTCGGTTTAAAATCGGGAGGGCTATCTTGGCTGTGGAGGTTACCCTTTGAGGAGCAAGGGGTTCCAGCCCCACACCTGACCCCCCACCCCCCAGTCCAGGGTTCCAGTGCCAGGAAGACAAGTCCCCATAACTTCTGGCTATAAAAACCAGTGGATATTGAGGCTGAGAGAGATGGAAGGCTGCTGGGGTTCCAGGCAGTTCCTCTTAAAGGGCCCAAGCACAGACTTACTTGGACTTACTCCCTCTGAGCTACAATGCTGGGCAGCAGCTTGAAAGGAACCAGGGATATATGGGGAGAAACTGAAATGTCTGGCATCAGGGTGAGAGCTGGAGAGGAGCAGCTTTCTGCCAGACAAAACGCTGACAGAGACCATCATTCCTTTTCTGAAACACGCCCCCCACCAACACACATACACACACAGGACTGACAGACAGAGCCATATCTGAGTCTCCATCAACCTGGCTCACACTGTTTGCCCTGCCCTAGTGATTCCCTGAGACGCTGGCCCACCCAACTTGCAGGCCCACCCAAGCAATTCCCAGTGGCTTTCCCATACAATGGCCTCTTGCCTCATGCTTCAGACTTTTGTAAAATCTCTCAAACAAGCAGCATCTGGCTTCTATGTACCCGCTACCTCTTGCTAAGTGGCTCCAGGCCCAGCACTAGTAGAAGCCTGCATTGGCTCACAGCTTGGCCTCTCCTGGGTACCTCCAAGCATAATACAAGTAGCAGCCATGTGCAGATTACTCTCTACCTTGTGTCCTCCAGGCAGGACACAGGCAGTGGCTGACTTTGTGCCTCCAAGAGGCCCCAGAGCCAGTGCACCTGGTGGACAGTTTCAGACCACACCAGATTACAACCCTACCATCTCCATGAGCAACACATACTCAAGGTGAGCACCAAAGCCCTACTAAAGTAAGTCCTGCTCCATAGAGTTGACTCTTGCACAATAGCTCTTCAACTGTAGTTGTAGCTGGTCATCACAGACAGTCCTCACAGCTGATCGGCCTGGAGAGGTCAATCCCTCCCAGTGATGCCAACAGCAATCAAGGCTCAATTACAACAGGACAGTGCACACAGCCCACACAGGGGCACACCTGGAGTGCCCAGCTTGGGTGACTGGAGAGGTTGCACCACTGGGCCCTACAGGATACCTACTACACAAGGCCATTCTACCAAGTCTGGGAGACGTAGCAGCTCTACCTAATATAGGAAAGCAGTCAAAATTCAGTGACAAAGAAAACAGGTCCCAAATAAAAGAAAGGGATAAATCACCAGAAAAAGAATGAAATGAAATGGAGGATAGCAAGCTACCAGATATACATAGTTCAAAACAATGGTTAGAAGGATGCTCAAGGAACTTAGTGAGAACTTCAATAGTATGAAAAGGGACATAGAAACAATAAAAAAAGTACCAGTGAGAAATGAAGGATACACTAACTGAAATGAAGAATAATTTATAGTGAGTCAACAGAGTAGATGATGCCAACAACCAAATCAGTGATTTGCAATATAAGGAAACAAAAAATACCCAATCAGAACAGAAAAAAGAAAAGAGAATCCAAATGAAGATAGTGTAAGGAGCCTCTGGGACTTCAAGCGTACCAATATTCACATCATGGGGGTACCAAAAGGAGAAGAGAGAAAACAAGAAATTGAATATCTATTTGAAAAAAATAATGTCAGAAAACTTCCCTTACTTGAAGAAAATAGACATACAAATCCAGGAAGCACAGAGAGTTTCAAACAAGATGAACCCAAAGAGTCTCCCACTACGATGCATCATAATTAAATCTTAAAAGCAGCAAGAGAAAAGCAGTTAGCTACCTACAAGGGAGCTTCCAATAAGACTGTCAGCTGATTTCTCAACAGAAACTTTGCAGGCCAGAAGGGAGTGGCAAGAAATATTCAAAGTGATGAAAAGCAAGGACCTACAACCAAGATTACTCAGAAAAACTATACTTTAGAATTGAAGGTCAATAAAGAGCTTCCTGACAAGAAAAAGCTAAAACAGTTTATCACCACCAAACAATTATTACATGAAATGTTAAAAGGTCTTCTTTAAGAAAAAAAAAAGATTAAAAATATGAACAATAAAATGGCAATAAATACATATCTATCAACAATTGCATCTAAAAATCAAAATAAATAAACAAGCAGAACAGAAACAGACTCATAGATACGAAGAACATTTTGACAGTTGCCAGATGGGAGGAGGTGTGGAGGATGAGTGAAAAAGATGAAGAAATTTAGAAGTACAAATTGGTAGTTAAAGAATAGTTATGGGAATGTAAAGTACAACATAGGGAATATAGTCAACAATATTCTAATAACTACATATGGTGTCAGTTGGGTACAAGATTTATCAGGATGATCACTTAGTAAGTTAAATAATGTCTGGGTTGTACATCTCAAACTACTATAATATTGTATTTCAACTGTACAGTGGGGCCTTGACTTACGAGTTTAATTCGTTCCGTGACGGAGCTCGTAACTCAAATTACTTGTATGTCAAATCAACAATGAATGAGTGAGACACGTGATGCTGGGCTGATGTTGTGGCGTTCACTGTGACGTTCGCTGTGCCAACTAGCAGTGGGGTATCTGAAGCTGGCTTGTAACGCGAATTTTAGCTCGCAACTCAAAGCAAAAAATCGGCCGAGAGACGGCTCATATCTTGAAAAACTCGTTAGTCGGGACACTCGTAAGTCAAGGCCCCACTGTAATTGAAAAATTTTAAAATGATCTGAAAAATTTAAATTAATGCAAAATACCTATGATGAACAAATCCCAACATTTTAAATAAAAATGGGATTAGTATTTATTGATTTTTATTTTTATTTATTTATTTTTTAAAATATATTTTATTGATTTTTTACAGAGAGGAAGTGAGAGAGATAGAGAGCCAGAAACATCGATGAGAGAGAAACATCGATCAGCTGCCTCCTGCACATCTCCTACTGGGGATGTGCCCGCAACCCAGGTACATGCCCTTGACCGGAATCGAACCCGGGACCTTTCAGTCCGTAGGCCGACGCTCCATCCACTGAGCCAAACCGGTTTCAGCTTGATTTTTATTTTTGCCTCAGGCTCAAATATGGCTCAGCATGATACTGTGCCAATCTTGTATTTATTTTAAATTTTTGTATTTTGTTCATAATGAAGTTTTGCGCCTACTTTTGAAAAAAATTGCATTAAAATGTTATTTACTTTGATTACTGAATATCTGTGGCAACCCTGAGTGCTCACTGGCCACACCCTAATCCTGGCAATGCTCTAGCTCTCAGCCTTGTAGGACTTACCTTCCTGAGCCTATTCTGGACCCCCTGCATTCTCTGCCCACTGGACAATGAGGCTTGACATTCAGAGCCAGTAAGCTATACTTCTATCCTGTGGCTCTCCTGGCGGAGAAGCGGAGGTTTCTACAGATGGCTGTCTCCCCTCCACATATTACAGCTCCCTATATGCGGCTCTGCTCAAGGGGTCCCCAGGCCCCTCCTTGATCTGCCCCTCATTTTCTAGGACACAGATGACTTTGCCTTCTACAGTTCCCCCTCTGCTAGTCCCAGTTGCCCTCACTGTGGGGAAGGTCATGTTGATGATGTTGAAGCGACTCTGCAGCCTTGAGGAGATGACAGTCCGTCCACCCCCGGAAGGGCCCATGGCAGCCATCAGGAACATGTCCTAGAGAGCAAAGACAAGATCAGACAGAGAGACATGTGAGAAGAAGGGATGAGAGGAGGCAAAGAAATAGGGATGATGTGAAAGGAGCCAGGAGGACGAGAGGACACGAAGGGACCAATGGGAAGAGGGACAGGGACAGAATCAGCAGGGAGAGACACGGAGTAAGGGGGCAGGGAAAGGTAAAGCGAAGAAAGGGATTAGGGACATCGTTGTAGAATTATTAAAGTGACGTATTTGTTTTTATTTCGTCATTATAATGCATGTACCCAAATTAGGAAATAGAGGTAAGTTAAAAACCAACATTTAGTTATGTCTTCTAGACTTTTTTCAGGTATATATATATCAATCCACATGTGTGCATGTATATATTCTCAGAAACATATGAATATGTTACTTATAGGTGAGTTTTTGGCCCTGAGTGCCAGGTAGATGACCGCCCTGGAAATCAGGCTGGAATGGCTGCTGTCCCTTGACTCAGGAAAAAGAAACAAACAAGATGCCCAGAATCCCATGGGAGAAGAGCCAGGACTGAAGGGAGCTGCCCGGATCCTGGGTGGGGAGCAGAGAACTGATACCATGGGGGTGATTACTACAGCAATGGGAGACAGAGAAGGCCTGGAGAGGGGAGTTGTAGACTCTGGGCACCTAGACCCGTGGTCGGCAAACTGCGGCTCGAGAGCCACATGCGGCCCTTTGGCCCCTTGAGTGTGGCTCTTCCACAAAATACCATGTGCAGGCGCGCGTACAGTGCCATTGAAACTTCGTGGCCCATGCGCAGAAGTCGGTTTTCGGCCTGGGCGAGTCTACTTTGAAGAAGTACTGTTGATATTTGGCTCTGTTGACTAATGAATTTGCCGACCACTGACCTAGACAGTTCTGGGTGGCACAAGGTTGGCATGTAAGCATGGTATTAGAGGCCTGGAAAAGGAGTGGAAGTTAGAGGACAGTATCTTTGGTCAGAGTCAATGAAGAGAGT
>NW_005871468.1:49271-123390 GCF_000147115.1 Myotis lucifugus | reverse complement strand
GGAAACAGAGAACAAATACTGCAGATGCTTACTCGAATGTACTTGACGGTCTGCTTCAAACGATCGTACCAGAAGCCATAGTCAATCCAGAGGCGAAGCAGTTCCAGGGGTGGCTGAGACCCAAACATGTCCTTAGCTGGCATATTTAGTTCATCCATAAAGGTGATCATGCTTTTGCCCCCAAATGGCACGTAGACACCCTTGGTTCGCTTCTCCACCCTGCTCTCAATGATGCTCTGCACATTATTGGATGTGGTCTGGTGAAAAGGGTACAGAATGAAGACTTAGGCCTTCCAAGAGAAATACGGGTTAGAGAGGAGTGTCAATCAAGTACTTGGATCCCAAAAGAGAGCAGAAGGCATAGAGAGAGCGTGGGAAGTGGGCAGGCAGCCTGGAACCTGTAACGCACCTGTGCAGACATGTTGACAACGAGCACTGACCACTGGCTGGAGGGCAAGGACTGCAGAACACTCTGGGCAATGGAGGTCTTCCCAGTCCCCACGGGACCCACCAGCAGGACGGGGTTCTGGTTGGTCACCAAGGTTCTCACCAAGTGGTTGTAGCGAACAGTGTCGACAGTAGGCACCATGATCTTATAGAAGGGGGAACTAGGAAGGAAAAGTAATTGTGTCTCAAGGAACATTGGCCCACTCCTTTCTAATTCTCCCTTCATTCTGCCTCCCTGCGTTTATCTTCCTCGGGCATCACTACTCTCTGATTGCCAACCCTGCCTCCTGTGGGGCCTGGGGATCAGACCTTCTCCTTAGGCTCCTGTCCCATTTCCCCTCCATCCCATTTCCGAGACCCAAGAGTCATCTCTGCTCTGGGGTCCACTCTCTCCTTTCTATGGATCACTTTTGCTTCTATGCCCGGCTCTCTCACCACATCTCCCACCAACCGCAGCCCCAAGTTTGAACCACCCCCAAGTCTGAACCACCCTCAAGGCCTGCCTCTCACTTTAAAGGGTAGCGCCAACTCTTAGGGAGCTTTTCCTCAAATGATGTCCAACTCTTCATCTTGGGGTCCACAAAATACTCATACACCGTGTCCTGAAGAAGGAATGTGTGTCAGGTTACAAGCCTTCCTTGAGTTCCCCCCTGCCCAGACAAAAATGCTCACAGACCACTGGTGAAAGAAAGAGAGCTGGGTTGGCAGGCTGAGACTCAAGAAGAGAGTGAGAATCGGGGATACAGGCGGGTTCTGGAAAAATAGAACAGCTGGTTTGGGGGCCCTGACCTTATTAGGAAAAGAGCCCTCAATCTCTCGGAGGTAACTGTCAATCTTCTTGCGGCCTTCCTCATCCACAGAAGCACACACAGACCAGATCATGCTGAACACAAATGTCAACTCTACCATGTAGATATAGTTTTCACCATCAGCTGGGTTCACCTGGATGGAAAAAGAAAAGAGAAAATATCCTAAATCTCTAAGAGATAGAGGGGTCTACTTTGGCAAATCATCACAAAGGCTTAGAGTTTTCCTCCTTTCCTGGATCTGTTTGGGAAACTATATGGGTGTAGACAAACCTAAGTCTAAAATCTATATTATAAAAGGCCAGTGGGGAAACCAAGATGGCGGCATAGGTAAACACCAGAAATTGCTGCCTCCCACAACCACTTCAAAAATACAACTAAAAGACAAAACGGACATCATCCAGAACCACAGGAAGGCTGGCTGAGTGGAAATTCTACAACTAGAAGAAAAGAGAAAAGCACACTGAGACTCAGAGGAGGTGCGGAAGTAAAGTGCAGAGGTACGGAGGCGCACACAGAAAGGGCTGGCAACTGAGGACGCGGTTGTTTTTTTCAATCAGGAGGGAGACACACGCTCCCACTCTGAACTCCAGTTCTGGGCAAGTCTCTGGGGTACCCAGACTCATATGGGGAGAAACTGGACTGTCTGGCATCAGGCGGAACTTAAGGGCAGCTTTCTCTCAGAGGTGCTTGCAGCGATTACTGCGGGACACTGAGACCCTGGACCTCTTGGGGCAGGACTGAGGATCAGTCATAGCTGTTTGCTCTGCCCTGTTGACTCCCTCAGACCCCGCCCCACCCAAGCTGTGGCAGAGGCTTTTGCATATGAATGACCTGGCCCTTTGCAATCTAAAATTACCTAACAAACTGCAGCTGGGTCAGAAAGACCCAGAACATCCAAAAGAAGGCCCAAGGCCCCACAGCAGCTTGCATTGCTTCACAGCTGGGCCTCATCTGGGCACCTCCAAACCCCAAACAAGGAAGGGGAATCTGCAGATATCTTCGTAGCTCCTGCTGGGTAGCCTCAGGCAGAGGCTAAATTAGCACCTCCTTAGAGATCCAAGTGCCAGTGTACCCAGTGGTCAGAGTGGGACCATCCAGATTACAACTCCTCAGATCCATAAGGGACACACTCAGGGGGCAGACTCAGTGAGCACCAAAGCCCCACTGAAGCAAGTCTTGCCCCAGAAGGGTGTCTCCAGCACAGAAGTTCTCCCACCATAGACATAGCTGATTCTCACAGCCAATTGGCCTGGAGGTCAATTCCTCCCAGTGATACCAACTACAATCAAGGCTTAACTACAACAAGACTGCGCACAAAGCCCACAAAGGGGTGTACCAAGAGTGTCCACCTCAGGTAATTGGGGAGGCTGAGCCACTGGGCCCTATAGGACACCTAGCACAGAAAGTCACCCTATCAACACAGGGAAGCAGCCAAAATGCGGAGACAAAGAAACAGGTCACAAATGACAGAAATGGAGGAAAGCAAACTACTGGATATAGAGTTCAAAACCACATTTATAAGGTTTTTCAAGAATTTTCTAGAAATCGCCGATAAATTTAGTGAGACCCTCAAGAAATCTAGTGAGATCCTAGAGGTTATGAAAAAGGACCAAATAGAAATTAAGCATACACTGACTGAAATAAAGAATATTATACAGAGATCCAACAGCAGACTAAAGGATCAGAAGAATCAAGTCAAAGATATGAAATACAAAGAAGTAAAAAAACACCCAACCAGAAAAGCAAAAAGAAAAAAGAATCCAAAAATATGAAGATAGTGTAAGGAGCCTCTGGGACAACTTCAAGCGTACCAACATCAGAATTATAGGGGTGCCAGAAGAAGAGAGAGAGCAAGATATTGAAAGCCTATTTGAAGAAATAATGACAGAAAACTTCCCCTACCTGGCGAAAGAAATAGACTTACAAGTCCAGGAAGCACAGAGAACCCCAAACAAAAGGAATCCAAAGAGGACCACACCAAGACACATCATCATTAAAATGCCAAGAGCAAAAGACAAAGAGAGAATCTTAAAAGCAGCAAGAGAAAAACAGTTAGTTACCTACAAGGGAGTACCCATAAGACTGTAAGCTGATTTCTCAACAGAAACTGCAGGCCAGAAGGGAATGGCAAGAAATATTCAAAGTGCTGAATAGCAAGAACCTACAACCAAGATTACTTTATCCAGCAAAGCTATCATTCAGAATTGAAGGTCAGATAAAGAGCTTCACAGATAAGAAAAAGCTAAAAGGAGTTCACCTCCACCAAACCAGTATTATATGAAATGCTGAAAGGTATTCTTTAAGAAGAGGAAGAAAGAAGAAAAAGGTAAAGATACAAATTATGAACAATAAATACACATCTATCAACAAGTGAATCTAAAAATCAAGTGAATAAAAAATCTGATGAACAGAATAAACTGGTGATTATAATAGAATCAGGGGCATAGAAAGTGAGTGGACTGACAATTCTCGGGGGGAAAGGGGTGTGGGAGATGGAGGAAGAGACTGGACAAAAATAGTACACCTATGGATGAGGACAGTGGGGGGGGGGTAACGGCAGAGGGTGGGGTGGGAACCGGGTGGAGGGGAGCTATAGGGGGAAAAAAGAGGAACAACTGTAATAATCTGAACAATAAAGATTTAATTTTTTTTAAAAAAAGGCCAGTGGCCGTAACTCCGTAATGACCAAAGACAGGTCACCAGGAGGTGCATTGATGGGTCTCGCGGTGTGGCGGGTCTGGGGTCCTGTGCGATTTCGCGCACTGGGCCTCTAGTATTTAAATAAACATGAAACTCCTGGTAGCTCAGAGTGGCCCTGAGTCTCTTCTGCACTAAATTATAAAACACGGCAGGGGCCCAGCCACACCAGGTCTACCCTGATGGTGGGCCTCTAGTATTTAAATAAACAGGTCCAGGGACATTTGTGGTGACTTCTTTGTAATTACAAAAAATTGGACATTATAAAACACGGCAGGGGCCCAGCCACACCAGGTCTACCCTGATGGAGTACCCACAGGTACTCAAGGAAACAGGTCCAGGGACATTTGTGGTGACTTCTTTGTAATTACAAAAAATTGGACATGACCTAACTGTGTACCAGTAGAGGAACAGAAAAGTAAAATGCCGGGGACCCTTTCCCCCTCCCCACGTGGGAGTCAGTACTTGTTCTTCAATAAATCTCCACCAATGCTCTACTAAAAAAAAAAAAAAAGAAAAAAAAAAAGAAAAATGTCATGTTCTACCATGGATTGGTATATAGCAGTTTAAAGTAATGAAATCAATCTACATGTCGCTGTACAGAAATCAAAAACATATTGTTGATTTAATGACCATATTGCAAGTGTGGTATATAGCATGATGCATTTTTAAATGCCACATTTTTTATGGATACCTATGTGCTTTTATGTAAATGTGTATTTTTAAAGACCTGAAATGACACATACACACACACTAGTACAGTAGTTACTTTTGTGGAGACGGGAGTAGACCAGGACTGGGAGGGTAGAGGTGATCAAAAATAACTTTAGCTCTGTATGAAAAATTGTAATTTTTAGGAAGAAAACTAGATTCAACTGTTACTTGTGTAATTAAAAATTAAAATTTAAAATGCACCAACTTAATAGCAGAAATAGTATATTTAGAGCTCATGCTCTCAATCCCCAACCCAAAGGGCAGGTGCAGAGGCTGTTCTTTGACAGGGTGTACGGTGCCTGTGGGCTGTGCAAACTCCCCTGAACTCCTTGGGGAAATGGCCAACAGACAGCTAACCTGGCATTCGTATGTGTAATCTCTAACCGACTGTGAAACAGCCACAGACCCATGGGTGGGGAGCTCTTGAGGATGGGTTCTAAATTGAATGCCTAACACTGCCCCTCAGTGTGGCTCAGTTATTTTTGTTTGTTTGTTTTATCTTTTAAAAAAATTATTGTTGAGAGTTACATATGTCCCCTTTTTTGTGGCTCAGTTATTGAGCGTCGACCCATGAATCAAGAGTTCACAGGTTCAATTCCCTGTCAAGGCACATGCTCCGGTTGTGGGCTCAATCCCTGGTAGCAGGCGTCCAAGAGGCAGCCGATCAATGTTTCTCTCTCATCAATGTTTCTCTCTCTCTATTCCTCTCCCTTCCCCTCTCTCTAAAAATCAATAAAAACATGTTTTAAAAATAAAATAAAATACCTAACACTGCAAGTAATGTGACATACAGGATATTGTCCAACCCAAAATATCGGTCTTTAGAATAATCTTCAACCCCCAAAACATGGGCGGGAAATTGTGTTGCGACTCTCTTGTCTACCTTGTCCATCTAGAATCCTTAGTCTGCCTTCCATCTCACCTCAACATGCAGCACATCTCCCCAGCCTCTTCTTGGGGTCTCTGCTACACTGCAGGGTCTGCACGCAAACACGACCCCGCCCTTCCTTGCCCAGGGGGACTGACTGTGTCTCTGTGTTTTTGTGAACGCCATTCCCTTCACCTAGAATGCCCTCCTCGCTCCCCCGCTGCTTAGCCCCATCCCTGGCCAGTCCTCCTCAGCTCCTGGGAGCCAATGATATTATATTACTATCCTTTTCCTATATGTTACCTTGAGTTCATCCACATAGGTTTTTTTTTAATCTAGTTTTTAAGTTACATTAATTGTATCAGGAATGATATATACTGTTACAGATCTTAATTGTTATATAACTTTATATTATCAGTTTAATTATCTGACAATGTCTTTAAAAACAATACAAACCATTTCTGGGCAGTGATTTAATCTCCCCAGAAAATATAATTTTGGTCCTTACTCCATAATTCTAAACCGAACAAAATTTTTTCTTATGTATCAATTAATCTGGAAATTTCTAAAACCCCTCATCAGATTAAGTTGGGGGCTGCTTCCAGCAGAAACAGTATCCCAAGACTTAATATTTATTTTTTGAAAGGATAGAGAAATGAGGAACCACATGAACTACCCTCAGTTCCCAAAATATAAGGAGGAAATTACAGTGAGACCCGTCGTGTACAATATCCAACTTAAAGATCTTAGTTTGGCCTTCCAGTGCGTATGTGTACACACACACACACACACACACACACACACACACACACGCGTGCTCACACCCCTCACTGCGTCCAGGGAGGGTGTATCCTTCCCTTGTAGTCTCTGTTCCACTCAAACCAGGGGTTCAAATTCTCAGACACACTCTTTCCCTGCAGGGACCCAGGAAGCCCTGAGCTGCCCTGCCGGGCCTGCCCGGTCCCCTCACCCCATTCTCCGGCGTGGCCAGGGCCGAGTACAACTTGCAGAGGGAGATGATTCCACTGTATTCGGGTAGAGGCACCACTTCACTGCAATTATCCTTCTTGAAGGCCAGAATCTTGTTGATAAATTTTTCGAACATCCGTTGAAGGGGCTCTATCTCAGCCTGGAGTTGAATGAAAGGGGCTCTTTATTCATTCTTATGTCCCATAGGCCATGCTGGTTACCTTCCCTCTCCTCGATTCCGCTCCTACCTTTGGCCTCTTCTCTAGCCATGACTGCACGTAGGGCTTCCAGCCCAGATCAGCATAGTCAGTGTACACCATCCCACAGCGAGACACGGTGGCTGGAGAGGCCATTGCCAAGTTCTCCACTTCAAACAGGAGAGACACCTAAGGATATACTTTGTCACAAGCTTGTCTTTCGCTCCTCCCCACCCAGAACTCTGAGGCCCCGAGATGACTCAATCAAGTACCAATCATGGTAGGATGAATAAAGAGCTAAGGTTTACAAATGATTTGCTTGTTAAAAGAAATTGGGCTTATTCAAGGTTATTGTTATAAAAAACCACCCTCTCGCTCACATTGTTTGAGTGGGTGGAAAAGGGTGGGCTTTACAGCCCATGCATTCATCATCCCAGGCGGGTAGTGAGGTCCTCCCGCTACGTCCGTGGAAATGAACATGAGGAGGGCTGCTCAGTCTACAGGGTGCGTCCTAGAGCACAGGTTCTTTCCCACACGATGGCTCTCCACAGCCATGGTGGACAGGCATCTTTTCTTCAGTCACAGTTCCTCAGCTCTCTCCTATAGAACTTCCTCTTCTCTTAGGACCCCCTGCTCTTCCCCTTAGCCCAACCTCGTGCCTCCAGTCTCCACTTCTACGGGGTCTCAGTAGTCGGGGCCCCCTGTACCTGTTCGGGCATCGAGATGCGCTCGCCGTTGATGAGGGTCAGCACTTTGTTGTCATCCATGACGGAGTTCATGCTCTCGATCCACAGCGTGTCCACAGGCCCATCGAAAAGGATCCACTTCTCATCCGGCTTCTCATCTTGATAGAAGGTGGTTAATAAGGAAACCAGAGCTTCCCCCCAAGGGCCCGCCACACTCGTCCCCTCACGGAGGCAAGCCGATGCCTCCTTGCACCTCAGCATTCTCCAAGCACTTTTCTCCCAAATGGAGCTCTCTATCCCCAAAATGTCCACCCCGCTGGGAAAGGTGGGCATCTGTCCTCCCAACCCCATGATCCTTTGGGTACCTGAACACGCCATCCGCATGACACTGGACAGGATGCCATCTGTCCATTCATTAGAGTTCAGGTCATATTCCCCGTACAGCTCCCCTAGGGACAACGCTTTAGGGTTCAAAGGGAACTCCTAAAAATGACACAGGAAAGAGTTTTGAGCTGCTGGCAGATGCAAATCCTGAGATCTCCCTTTATATCCAGGGATCTGTATTTGCCCCTTCTCTCTCTCACCTCTCCCAGGCCTCCTTGGACCCAGGCACTGCCTCCCGCCTGGCCTGCCCTCCCTGGCCCAGTGCAGCCTTCCCCCAGCCTCCACTGTCCTCCTGCTACTCACGTCTCTGCCAGTGGCTTCGCTGTCCCAGCCCTTACCCTGACAATGTTGAAGTTGGGGTCTCCAGCACGGCACAGGGAGGACAAGGAGGCCTGAAGAATTCGCCACGAGGCAGTCTTGCCGCTGCCCGTACAGCCCACGATCATGGTGGAGTGGCGGGAGTTCTTGGTTTCATACAATTGGGTGACCTTGGTGAGGGTGAATGGTGTGACCTGCAGGCCCATATCTCGAGTCTCACGTTCAATGGTCTCCCGCAGCTGAGAGAAGGGGAAATACCAGAAGTAGAAAACAAGGAAGAGGACTGCAAAGGACTTTCAAATCTCGCCAACACCTTGGAGGATAATGTTCAAACTATAAAAAATGGCACCAAGACCCTTTGCACTCTGGCAATTGCCCATTCCTGGGAAGCTGACCAATTGCAGACTTAACAGATTGGGCTCTGAAGTCAGCTGGCCTGGGTCCCCAGTTTTCAGCTTATGTGAACGTAAGTCACTTCTCGGAGTCTCTGTATCTGTAAAATAGAAGCAATGGTGGTGCTTTTCTCATAAGGTTGTTGTATTGGATAAAATAGTCAACATAAAACACAATGTCTGCCCTGGCCGGTGTTGATCAGTGGTTAGAGCGCCAAAAGGTCTATGGGTTTGATTCCTGATTAAGGGCACATACCTGGGTTTCAGGTTCGATCCCCAGTCCTGGTTGGGGTGTGTATGGGAGGAAACCAATCAATGTGTCTCTCTCACACAAATGTTCCTCTCCACCCCCCTCCCTTTCTTCCCTCCTCCCATCCACACTCTCTAAAAATCAATGGGAAAAAATAATCTCAGGTGTAGATTTAAAAAACACACACACAGTGTCTGACATGTGCTGTATACATTTTTTTCTAATATTATTCAACAAATATTTATTAAGCCTCTACAGTACGTGCCAAGCAGCATGTTGGGTGCTGAGAACAAAGTAGAGTTCGTCCTACTGCTGAGCTCACAGTCTGGTGGGAGAACCAGACATTAAACCAATCATCAGCTAAGTTAAAAATGCTTATATTCCTGGCTGGTGTGGCTCAGCTGGTTGGGCATCATCCCATGCACCAAAAGGTTTCGGGTTCAATCCCTGGTCAAAGGCACATGCCTGGGTTGCAGGCTTGATCCCTGGTAGGTGGCTTGCAGGAGGCAGCCAATTAATGCTTGCTCTCACATTGATATTTCTCTCTCTCCCTCTCCCTCTCCCTTTCTCTCTAAGGTCAATTAAAATAATAATTTTTTTAAATGCTTATAGAACCATGACCATATGGATCAGTCCCAGAATAGTGTGACATTTAAAAATATGCCCTGACCAGTTTGGCTCAGTGGATGGAACGTCGGCCTGTGGACTCAAGGGTCCCAGGTTCGATTCTGGTCAAGGGCATGTACCTTGGTTGTGGGCACATCCCCAGTGGGGAGTGTGCAGGAGGCAGCTGATCGATGTTTCTCTCTCATCGATGTTTCTAACTCTCTATCCCTCTCCCTTCCTCTCTGTAAAAAATCAATAAAATATATTTTTTAAAAAATAAAATAAAAAAATTAAAATATACAGCCAATGCAACCAAATAATTTCAAATAGATGCAAGATCTCTATTTGAATCTCTCAAATACCACTCAGAGGCCTCATTACTACCTCCTTCCGCTATCTGAGAATTAATTTTATTAGTATGTTTGCATACTGTATAAATATAGATGTGAATAAAACCAACTTCATTTTTGTATCCCAGTTTTCATGCTGTGATCTGTATGAACCGTAATGTCTTTAGCAAGGCAAAGAAAGCCCCTAGTTGATGTTATCTGTGTTCCTTAAAATGTAGCCATAAATATTTTTGTTAGTAATGGCTGGAATGGCATGACAACCAAGATAAATAGCAAACTGGTGATAGTATTGATTATAAACAGTAATCTATCACAACACTACCAGGAGGCATGGCCCCTGGCACATACTGCATTCTTTGTCTTATCATTAGTACCAGAGTTAGACTATTTAAAAAAGTGCTGTAACAGGAGTCTGTTAGTGGAGAATAATTTAAGCAGAACTGCTGAGTCATCTATCTGCTCTGACCCTACATTCCTGTAAGTAAATTACCCTATAATGAATTCTGTTATATTCTATGGAGTTGCCTGTTTTGTTTGTCAATCTTAAGATGCCTTCGTGTAGTGGCCATTACACCTTTGCTCCACTGTCAGATACATGTGTTCATGTTTAGCATCATGCCACAAGTTTAGGATGTCATTTTTTAAAAATTAATTTTAAAATATTTTTGCGCTGGGCAGGTGGCTCAGTTGATTGCACCATTGTCCCATACATCAAAAGGTTGCAGGTTTGATCCCTGGTCAGGGCATGCGCATATGGGAGCAACCAACTGATATTTCTCTCTCACATCAATGTTTCTTTCTCTTTCTCTCAATCCCTTCCTCTCTCTCTAAAATCTATAATTAAAATATTTTTTCGTTCTGACCGGTTGCTCACTGGTTAGAGCAGCAGCATACAGACCAAAATGTCTTGAGTTCGATTTCCAGTCAAGGACATGTACCTGGGCTGCAGGTTCAATCCAGGGCCCTGGTCAGGACTCGTGCGGGAGGCAACCAATCACTGTGTCTCTTTCACATGGATGTTTCTCTCTCTCCCTCCCTCCCTTCCACTCTCTCTCTCTCTAAAAAAAAAAAAATCAATGGAAAAAATATCCTTGGGTGCGGATTAAACAACAACAAAAATTTCTAATTTCTTCTTTGACACATGAATTATTTAGAATTCTATTGCCTAATTTTCAAACATTTGGGCTTTTAAAATTATATTTTGTTATTGATCCCTAGTTTAATTCTATTGCGGTCAGAGATCGTGCTCTGTATAATTTTCAATCATTTGAAATTTATGAGACCTATGCTTAATAAACTAGCACATGGTCAATATTGGTAAATGTTCCATGCACACTTGAGAATAGTATGTAACTACAATTGTTGCATACAATGTTCTATATGTGTCAAGTGAAATCTGTTAAAAGCATTCCAATCTGTATCTTTATGGATTTTTTTAATTAAATCTTTATTGTTCAGATTATTACAGTTGTTCCTCTTTTTTCCCCCTATAGCTCCCCTCCACCCGGTTCCCACCCCACCCTCCGCCCTCACCCCCAAGATTTTTGTCCAGTCTCTTCCCGCATCCCCCACACCCCTTTATCCCCGAGAATTGTCAGTCCACTCACTTTCTATGCCCCTGATTCTATTATAATCACCAGTTTATTCTGTTCATCAGATTTTTTGTTCACTTGATTTTTAGATTCACTTGTTGATAGATGTGTATTTGTTGTTCATAATTTGGATCTTTACCTTTTTCTCTTCTTCCTCTTCTTAAAGGATACCTTTCAGCATTTCATATAACATTGGTTTGGTGGTGATGAACTCCTTTAGCTTTTCCTTATCTGTGAAGCTCTTTATCTGACCTTCAATTCTGAATGATAGCTTTGCTGGATAAAGTAATCTTGGTTGTAGGTTCTTGGCATTCATCACTTTGAATATTTCTTGCCATTCCCTTCTGGCCTGCAGTTTCTGTTGAGAAATCAGCTGACAGTCTTATGGGTACTCCCTTGTAGGTAACTGACTGTCTTTCTCTTGCTGCTTTTAAGATTCTCTCTTTGTTTTTTGCTCTTGGCATTTTAATGATGATGTGTCTTGGTGTGGTCCTCTTTGGATTCCTTTTGTTTGGGGTTCTCTGCACTTCCTGGACTTGAAAGTCTATTTCTTTCACCAGGTAGGGGAAGTTTTCTGTCATTATTTCTTCAAATAGGTTTTCAATACCTTGCTCTCTCTATTCTTCTGGCACCCCTATAATTTGGATGTTGGTACGCTTGAAGCTGTCCCAGAGGTTCCTTACATTATCTTCATATTTTGGGATTCTTTTTTCATTTTGCTTTTCTGGTTGGGTGTTTTTTGCTTCTTCGTATTTCAAATCTTTGACTTGATTCTTGCGATCCTCTAGTCTGCTGTTGGAACTCTGCATAATATCTTTTATTTCAGTCAGTGTATGCTTAATTTCTATTTGGTCCTTTTTCATAACCTCGAGGGTCTCACTAGATTTCTTGAGGGTCTCACTACATTTATCGGCGGTCTCACCAGACTTTTTGAGGGTCTTACTAAATTTATCGGCGGTTTCTAGAAAGTTCTTGAAAAACCTTGAAAGTAGCACGCATTGGTGGTTCAGCGGTAGAAAAACCTTGAAAGTGTGGTTTTGAACTCTATATCCAGTTGTTTGCTTTCCTCCATTTCTGTCATTTGTGACCTGTTTCTTTGTCTTCA
This sequence comes from Myotis lucifugus, assembly GCF_000147115.1. Classification (NCBI taxonomy): domain Eukaryota; kingdom Metazoa; phylum Chordata; class Mammalia; order Chiroptera; family Vespertilionidae; genus Myotis; species Myotis lucifugus. The sequence continues at coordinate 111,006 of NW_005871468.1, read as the reverse complement.
CATTTTGGCTGCTTCCCTGTGTTGGTAGAGTGGCTTTGGGTGCTAGGTGTCCTATAGGGCCCAGTGGCTCAGCCTCCCCAATTACCTCAGGTGGACACTCTTGGTGCACCCCTTTGTGTGCTTTGTGCACAGTCTTGTTGTAGTTAAGCCTTGATTGTTGAAGGTATCAATGGGAGGAATTGACCTTCAGGCCAATTGGCTGTGAGAATCAGCTGTGTCTATGGTGGGAGAACTTCTGTGCTGAAGACACCCTTATGAGGCAAGACTTGCTTCAGTGGGGCTTTGGTGCTCACTGAGTCTGCCCCCTGAGTGTGTCCCTTATGGATCTGAGGAGTTGTAATCTGGATGGTCCCACTCTGACCACTGGGTACATTGGCTCTTGGATCTAAGGAGGTGCTAATTTAGCCTCTGCCTGAGGCTACCCAGCAGTAGCTACGAAGAGATCTGCAGATTCCCCTTCCTTGTTTGGGGTTTGGAGGTGCCCAAATGAGGCCCAGCTGTGAAGCAATGCAAGCTGCTGGAGGACCTTGGGCCTTCTCTTGGAAATGCTGGGTCTGTTTTGCCCAGCTGCAGTTTGTTAGGTAATTTTCAGATTGCAAAGGGCCAGGGCATTCATATGCAAAGCCTCTGCCACAGCTTGGGTGGGGTGGGGTCTCAGGGAATCAACAGGGTGGAGCAAGCAGCTATGGCTGATCCTCAGCCCTGCCCTAAGGGGCCCTTTGTCTCAGTGTCCCGGTAATCGCTGCAAGCACCGCTGAGAGAAAGCCGCCCTCGAGTTCTGAGTTCTGCCCGCTGCCAGACAGTCCAGTTTCTCCCCGTATGAGTCTGGGTCCCCAGAGACTCACCCAGGACTGGAGTTCAGAGCAGTTGGGGGCTTGTGACTCCCTCCCAATTCAAAAAGACAGCCGCATACTCAGTTGCCAGCCCTTTCTGTGTGCACCTCCGTACCTCTGCACTTTACTTCCACACCTCCTCTGAGTCTCAGTGTGCTTTTCTCTTTCCTTCTAGTTGTAGAATTTCCACTCAGCCAGCCTTCCTGTGGTTCTGGATGATGACCGTTTTGTCTTTTAGTTGTATTTTTGAATTTGTTGTGGGAGGCAGCAATTTCTGGTGTTTACCTATGCTGCCATCTTGGTTTCTCTTTCTTTATGGATTTTTTTATCTCTTTGCTTTATCAATTTCTGAGAGAAGTATATCAAGATTTCTCACAAGGGTTGTGGTTTTATCTATTTCTCCTTTTAGTTGTGGATCTTGTTTTATGTATCTTGTGGCTTTATTATTAAGTACATGCAAATTTAGAATTGTTATATCTTTTGGGACATGGACCCTTTTATCGTTATGAAATTAGAAAGTCATCTTTGCCTGATACCAGTAGAGTTATGATTGTGATCAGAAAATGTTTTAAATAAATTCTTTTGAAGTTTTTGAGGCAGATTTATGACCTTTACATGGTCAACCTTCCTAAATATTCTATGTATGCTTGAAAAAATGGTTATTCTTCAATTATTGAATGCAGCTGCTACAGGTGTTTACTAAATCAAGATTATGTTGTTCAAATCTTCTATATTCTAATTGAATTTTCTTTTTTTTCTAACTGATTTTTCATCTGCTTGGTCTGTTACTTACTGAAAGATGTTTTTTGTTTGTTTGTATTTGAAACATCAATGATGAGTGAGAATCATTGATCGGCTGCTTCCTGCCTGCCCCACACTGGGGATCAAGCCCTCAACCCAGGCATACGCCCTGAGTGGGAATCGAACTGTGACCTCTTGGTTCATAGGTCAAAGCTCAACCACTGAGCCATGCTGCCCAGGCTGAAAGATGTTAAGATACAGTGCTAGATTTATCTCTTTCTCTTTGTAATTCCCGCAAAATTTTGCTGTTTATTTTGAGACTATATTATTAAGTGCCTCTAAATTTAGAACTGTTTTATCTTCCTGATAAATTGGACCTTTCATTATTAAGTGACCCCCTATATTTCTAGTAATGCTTTTTGCCTTAAAATCTATGTTGCCTGATATTTCTACCTCAGTCTTCTTTTGATTAGTATTTCCCTGATATGTCTTTTTCTATTCTTTGACCCTCAACCCTTTGTCTTTATGTTTTAAAGATTAATATGACACCCTGACCGGTTTGGCTCAGTGGATAGAGCGTTGGCCTGCGGACTCAAGGGTCCCAGGTTCGATTCCGGTCAAGGGCATGTACCTTGGTTGCGGCACATCCCCAGTGGGGAGTGTGCAGGAGGCAGCTGATCGATGTTTCTCTCTCATCAATGTTTCTGACTCTCTATCCCTCTCCCTTCCTCTCTGTAAAAAATCAATAAAATATATTTTTAAAAAAAGATTAATATGACATTGTTTACTATTCAATGTATGACTATTTTCCCTTTCCTGGACAACGTTTTTGTTTTCTCTAGAGCAGTGATGGCGAACCTTTTGAGCTCGGCGTGTCAGCATTTTGAAAAACCCTAACTTAACTCTGGTGCCGTGTCACATACAGAAATTTTTTGATATTTGCAACCATAGTAAAACAAAGATTTATATTTTTGATATTTATTTTATATATTTAAATGCCATTTAACAAAGAAAAATAAACCAAAAAAATGAGTTCACGTGTCACCTCTGACACGCGTGTCATAGGTTCGCCATCACTGCCCTAGAGGTTAATCGCTGCTGTATTTTGTCTGCTTCATTTTTTATATACTAATCTCTAATTCAACTTCAAACTCTGTTGGTTAACTAAATCTCTCAAAACATTTCATCACATTAGGCATGAATTTCTTCCTTCCGGAGTCCTCCTGAAGCATTCCGATTCACCCCGATCTAGACTGGCTTCTCTTTGTCAGCGGCCAGCTAGCCTCCCTGTCCTCCGTTCTCCTTTCTTGGTACGCTCCAGCATTTTGGTAGAGCATACTTTCTAGTAGCTTTCTATTGCAGGCAATATTTTTTGAGAGTCCGCATGTCTGAAATATCTCTTATCTAGCCTCTCATGTGACAGGCCGGGAATAGAATTTGAAGTTGAAAATCATTTCCTTCAGAATGGAGTTAAAGGCTGCTCCATTGTTTATAAATTCTGTATTACTATTGTAAAGCCCTTGGTCATTTGCATGTTACCTTTCTCTCTTTCTCTCTCCTCTCTCTCTCTCTCTCTCTCTGGAAAGCTTGTTAAATCTTCTCCTTCTACTGGTGTTTTAAAATTTTGCAATGGTGGCCCTAGCTGGTTTGGTTTAGTCGCAGCGGTTCTCAACCGGTGGGTTGCGACCCCTTTGGCGGTCGAACGACCCTTTCACAGGGGTCACCTAAGACCATCCTGCATATCAGATATTTACATTATGATTCATAACAGTAGCAACATTACAGTTATGAAGTAGCAACAAAAATAATTTTATGGTTGGGTCACAACATGAGGAACTGTATTTAAAGGGCCAGAAGGTTGAGAACCACTGGTTTAGTGGATAGAGCATAGGCCTGTGGACTGAAGGGGTCCTGGGTTCAATTCTAGTCAGTGGCATGTAACGCGATTGCACACTCCTCCCTGGCCCGGGCCCTGGTCAGGAGGCAACCAATCAATGCAGATGTTTTTCTCTGTCTTTCCCTCTCTCTTGCACTCTCTCTAAAATCACTGGAAAAAATATCCTCAGGTGAGGACTTAAAAGAAAAAATTCACAATGACAGGCGTTGGTAAGGACTTTATCCATTGTGTCTGTCATATGTTTGTGGGTTCTTTCATTTTGTATATTTTATTGATTTTTTTTACAGAGAGGAAGAGAGAGGGATAGAGAGTTAGAAACATCGATCAGCTGCCTCCTGCACATCCCCCACTGGGGATGTGCCTGCAACCCAGGTACATGCCCTTGACCGGAATCGAACCCGGGACCCCCCAGTCCGCAGGCCGACGCTCTATCCACTGAACCAAACCGGCTAGGGCGGTTCTTTCATTTTGGAAACTTAGTTCTGGGGGTCCTCTTGATTGTTTCACTATTGATCCTGCCCCCTCTCCATTTTCTCTGGTCCTGCTTTTGGAACTCTGATTATTTGGCTGTTGTCCTTCCTAGCTGGCTTTTGAGTCTTACTTCTTTTCCCCTTTGTCTACACTATTTTCTGGAACATTTCTTTTTTAATAGTATATCGTGGTGACAATATTTTAAACTTATCTTAACCACTGAGACTACAATGATTTTTTTTAACTTTTCTTTTCTCTGCACTACCTGTTTTCTCCTATTTGCTTTTTCCTATTTATTTTGGCTGCTTTCTTATTAGAGACTTTCCTCAGATGTGTGTGACTCCTGGTTTTCTGCTCATATATAAGGGTGGAGAACTAAACACTGAATGGAAGCCCTGATATATATATATATATATATATATATATATATATATATATATATATATCCCACATTCAAAGGCTATTACATTGAGTTGTTTACCCATATCTTCAGGAAAAAAGTCACTTCTACTATCGTGGTAAACAACCTGCTTCCCTATTTATAATGGTCTGGCCCTCTAGCAACTTCAGTGCGAAATTATAGCTAATTTGCCTACAAACGTCAGGTGGTCGTAATAATCTGTCCACTCAGTGTAGACTGTGAGTATCCCTGTAGATGATTTTTCTAGGACCTGCATTGGGAAATTACTATTCTCAATGTTTTGGTCATTCCTCTTAGGCTAGACAGATTCTCCAGAGAAAACTCTCCCAATTTTCTGTCTGGCTGCCAGTATTCTGGGAGCTGAGATATGAAAGAAGACAGTCTAATCAATGTATAAACATTCACTTAATCCACCCCCCCCTCTTCTTTTTTTAAATCCTCACCCAAGGATGTGTGTTTGTTGATTTTAGAGAGGGGGAGGGGAGAGAAACATTGATTGGTTGCCTCCCGTATGCTCTCAACCAGAGATCAAACCTGCAGCCTAGGTATGTACCCTGACCAGGTGAACCTGCAACCTTTTGGTGTAAAGGCCAACGCTCCAACCAACTGAGCCACGCAGCCAGGGAAATCCCCATTTTTAATAGGGTGCACTCATGCCCTGAGCTATATCTGCCCCCCGTCCGGAGACCTACTATTTTACCCTCTAGTCTTCTGCTAAAGTGGGAGAGACATAGTCATCTGGGGTCACACAGAAGGGAAGATCTAAAGACCTTCCAAGACAGTTTACCTCCAGTCCTTATTTTAGCTACCCCTCCTCTATTCCCTACTTACAGAGGCATCTAGTACCACAAATGCTTAGCCTTTGGAGAACTGCCTCTCAGTTTTCCCCACTTCCAGCCCTCTCAGTTTGCTAAGTTACAACTTATTCATTTGTTTCTTTTTTTTTTAATCCTCACATGAGGATATTTTCCATTAATTTCTAGAGAGAGTAGAAGAGAGAGAGAAAGACAGAGAGAAACATGGATGTGAGAGAAACACATCAGTTGGTTGCCTCCTGCACATGCCCTAATCAGGGCCCGGGCTTAGGGTGGAGCCTGCAACCCAAGTATGTACCCTTGACCGGAACTGGACCCGAGACCCTTAGGTCCACAGGCCGACGTTCTATCCACTGAGTCAAACCGGCTAGGGCTCCGTTTGTTTCTTATGTCTAAAATTTTTGTTCCATTTCTTCCATCCTCTCCATCCTTTTGGATATAGATGCCTTATTATAAAAATCTCCTTAGAATATTGTAGTGGATTTTCAAAAGGTAACAAAATTGTTTTTAATCCACCTTCTTTACCTGGAAGTACTCTATATATTGAGTAGTTGTTTTAAATCTCAATTATAATATTTTTTCATTTATAGAAATTCTATTGGCTCTTTTTCAAATCTACTTAATTTAGAAGTCTCTTGTTCCTGGTTCATAGTTTCAAGCTTTTATTTCTTTAAACATATTAAATTTGGTTATTTTTAAATTCTGTGCTGATCATTTTCAATATCTGAAGTCTTTGGGGATTTAATTCAGCTGCACTGTTATTCTTCTGTTTTCCATTCATGGTATCTTGTCCCCTTGTGTGTTTTGTGACTTTTTACCAGAAGTTGTTCATTTTCTTGGACTTCTATCCTGAATTTTTGTGATAATTCTTTGAGGCTTCCAGAAATTCCCCTTCCATAAATAATTTGCATTTGCTGCCCTAGACAATTTGGCTCAGTGGATAGAGTGTTGGCCTGTGGACTGAAGGGTCCCAGGTTTGATTCTGGTCAAGGGCACAGGCCCGGGTTGCAGACTCAATCCCCAGTAGGGGGCGTGCAGGAGGCGGCCAATCAATGATTTTCTCTCATCATTGATATTTCTATCTCTCTCTCCCTCTCCCTTCCTCTCTGAAATCAATAAAAAATATATTTTAAAAATAAATAAATAAATTGCATTTGCTTCTGCCAGTCACCTGGAGGAAGCTAGCAATCTAGAACTACTTAAAATTAAGCTTTAAGTTTGAGATTTTGGGGATTACCCAGTAGAATAAATTATGACCATAAACGATGTAAGGGCTGACCTGCAGTGAGGAAATTTCAAAAAGTTTGCCCTCTCCTCCCATTATCTGTCAAAACAAGCAAATATCTTTACTGTATGGACCCTTTTCAATGGTGGGCTTCTCATTTTTCCATTTACTGAGGGTGTTTCCCTCCCAGACTGAAGTTCATGCAGGACTGGAGGTTCTATTATACCTCCAAACTTGGGCCACTTTCTCTCCTCTCCCCAGTTCCTTAAATTCAGTAAGAAAGCCACCTGTTACACTCACTTATCTTCCTGCTTTTATTTCCTCTCCCCATCCCAGAATGTTTTCTTTCTTTCCAGCTTAGCAATGTATTTAAAAATATGTATTTTTATATTTTTATCCAGAATTTTAGTGGTTTCAATGGAAAGGATAATTCAAGGTATTTAAACTACCACTGCCAGAGAAGAAAATTCCTGTACTTTCTAAAATCCTCCTCCACCACCCTCCTTCCATTCCACTGCCCTCACTAGTAAACAGTTCCTAGCAGTCTCCCCTCAAAACTCCCTAAATGAGGAGAGAAGTCGAGTCAGGAGGGGGCAGGCAGGTATAGAGAAAGTAGAAAAGCCAGTGGATTCGAGATCTCAATGAAGCCAAAGTATCAATGAGTGGAAGTACCCGAGCCAGTGAGCTGGGGGCTGGGGAGAAATAGGGAGTTGTGGTGAGAGAGCAGAATGTTTGAGTAGGTCCGTACCTTTTCATAGAGGCCAACTGTCTTGCTCAGGTAACAGCTAGTGAAGAGCAGAGCAAGGCCTGGGAACCAAGTGTCATGTTTCCAGATCTGCATTCACATCTGAGGGCAGGAAGCGCATCAGGGAACACATACCTTGCCATAATCAAAGGCAGGCAGCTCAATGCTGGGGAAGAGATCTTGCACGATGGCATTGAACAGGGGCACGTCGGACAAAGTCAGCTTGGCGATGTTCATGTCTCTCATGGAGAGCAGCAAGACCTAGGTGGGGAGACAGACTCAGGCTGGAGGAGCGAGGACCCAGGTGCTCACTGAGCCCTTCCTCTCCAAAGGGTGAGGGGCGAGAGCCAAGAACAATGGCTATACCCGAGCTAGTCTTTAAACACATGACATGCCCTAGCTGGTTTGGCTCAGTGGATAGAGCGTTAGCCTACAGACTGCAGGGTCCTGGGTTCGAATCCGATCAAGGGCACAATGCCCGGGTTGCAGGCTTGATCCCCAGTGAAGGGCGTGCAGGAGACAGCCAACCAATGATTCTCTCTCATCATTGATGTTTCTATCTCTCTCTCTCCCTCTCCCTTCCTCTCTGAAACCAATAAAAATATATTAAAAAATTAAATTAAAATATGACAGGTAGCCTGGCCAGCATTGACCCAGGAACCAAGAGGTCCCTGAGTTGATTCCCAGTCAGGGCATATGTTCAGGTTGCGGACTTGATCCCAATAAGGGGAGTGCAGAGGCGGCCGATCGATGATGTTTCTCTCTCGATGTTTCTATCTCTCTATCCCTGTCCCTTCCTCTCTCTCTAAAAATCAATAAAAACTTATTTTAAAAAATGTGACAGGTAAAATCGGGCAACACAGGGGACAGGAAGAAAGGTGGGATTCTAATCTAGGGAAAGAAAGGATCTGAAAAACTTCAGTGAAGGTGCATGGGACCAGTGACAATGGAGGTGTCAAGAGCCGGGTCCTTGACCTACCTCTTCATCAGACAGATCCTGCTGCAGGCGGCGCTTCTTGCCAGCGTAGCGCAGAAGGGAGGTGAGGGCCCGGAGACCAAAGTCATAGTGGTCCTGCCTGGAGAGCTGCTGCACCGCCAGGGAGTACAGTGTGTACACCTTCTTGGCCAGGATCTGGGGGATGGAAACAGAGGAGGAAACAACCTCTCTCTCCACAAACCCTTCTGCTTATTTAGGAAAAGTTACAGATACAAGAAGCTAAGTCCCAGGACTTGAAACAGCTGGGAGCTGCTCTATGGACAATCCCAGTGAGGTCTTGTCAACTGCATAATCATGGACTTGTAACTTCACACAGAGGGGAGACCTCTGCCTCCATTTCCTATTGACAGGGCATTCCTTATAGGATGAACTGACTGTGGGGCCTTCAGGAAGTTCCTCTGTCCAGGGAGTAATCATGGAAGGAAAATAAAATAATTGGGGGAAAAGAGATTATCGGAATACCTTGCAGTTGCCAAAACCCTCCCCAAAGAGAATGATTTCTGCAATAAGAGTTGAATCAGGCACCACCATGGCAATTGGACGGAACATGGATTTAAGATTATCAGGAAGCTCTGTACGACCAGCATAGCCTGGAAAACAGAGCCATTTGTTTAGAATCTATACTACTTCCCCAAGACTCACTTCCCAATCAGTCCCATGTTCCCCTCCCCTCGCTCCATCCTAACTTTCTCCCCAACTCCACCTCCAAGATTTCTTCCATTCTCATCTGGGCCCTGGCTCCTCCCATACCAATCTGCTCCTCTTTCCTATCTCTGGGCCTTTCCTTACTTTCTGTGTGGCCTTATTCCAAACTCAAATCACAGAGCTGCCAGGTTCCCATCTCTCCAAGTTCCATTTATAATGTCAGTCCTAATAGAAATCACAGCTGCATCTCTGATTCTTTCGGTACCTAAACCCTTTCCTGTTTTCGCCTAGACCCTTCTGTCAGAGTTATTCCTAGAGAACAGTAATGAGAGACCCTACTGCCTCACTTTGGGGAGATTCTCCCATTTTCAACAGGGATGGCAGATAGAACTCCTGGAGCTAGTTCAACGGGAGAAGATAGTTAAGTACTTTCAAAGCCTATATATACAGGGTTTACAGTTGTTCATATGGAAAAATAATACCATAATCTATATAAAAGCCTAAGTGACTGTCCAACCAGTAGCTATGATGTGCAATGACCACCAGGGGGAAGATGCTCCAACCAGTAGCTATGATGCACACGGCCCACCAGGGGCAGACGCTCAATGCAGGAGCTGCTGAGCAACAGCAACTTTGCAGAGTGCCCTCTCGCACTCCAGGACCCCTTGGGGGATGTCGGACTGCTGGTTTCTGCCCGATCCCCGCAGGCCAGGCTGAGGGACCCCACTTGCTGGAGGGACCCTGCTCACTCTGCAGACGCCCTTCTGGCCCAGTCCTGCCCCACCAGCCAACTTTTAATTAATTCCTTTCAATGTGCACGAATCTGTGCACTGGGCCTCTAGTTAATAAATAATAATACAAGAATAAACTCTATATGTTGTGTGCTCACAACTATAAACCTACTTTTGCCTCACTTTCTATACACGTAGCCTCCCCTTCTCCCAGAAAGTCATATGTTTGTTCTTCTCTCATACTTCGCTGTCTTTAGCCATATTTTACTTGGCTAAATACACGGGCCTGGCAGGACACAGTTGTTTGCCCTGGACACCCAGTTCTCCCCCTGCCCCTGGCCCTTACCAGGATTCATGGTGATGAAGATCCCACAGGACCACACCAGATTTATTTCAAAGCCCTCAAAATAGAAGCGGGCGAAGCCGGCAGCCAGGGCGGAGAGGATTGACAGGATCTGCTGGGCCACCACTGACAGCACCTCAATGTTGATGCGGTTAAACTCATCAAAGCAGCCCCAGGCACCTGTCTGTAGGGTGGGAGGCAGATTCACTGGCAGCAAGAGAAGTACCCCAGGTTGGGAGAAACTAGAAGGTGTGACTAACATAGCCCTGCCTGGAGTGTTCTGATAGGTGAGGTGGCCTCCAAATGTAGGGAGGGGGGCAGGGAAGTGGGCAGTGGGAGCATAGTGCTGTTGTAGTTTCTGACCAGAGCTTTCCATCAGACAGGGACAATCCGGGGGAATGCTAGAAAAGGTGTGAGTGGGAAAGAGACGGGTAGAGAACTTGGGAACACTGAGCGCATACACTATGCACCAGTTTACAGGCATTAACTTATTTAATCCTTAGAGAAGCTTCTGATTTTGCAAATAAGCAGAGTGCAGTTCAGGGAGGTACAATTTTAAGAACTGAGGTGATGTCATGTTGTCAGTGACAAAGCACTAAATCAGATTTGGGTTCCAGCTGATTTTCTGGGACTAAAGGTATTTAAGGGGCCTCTGGGACAGGATGGCAGGAGGCTGACCTGGGCCAGGCCTGAGTACATTCGGCCCATGGACTTATAGTCCAGGCCCTCGGAACAGTTGACCACGATGACATATATGCCAAGGGACTTGCCCAGGTCCTTGACGGTCTCTGTCTTTCCCGTGCCTGCTGGGCCTTTGGGGGAGCCCCCTCGATGCAGGTGTAATGCTGTCGTCAGTGTCATGTAACACCTGAGAATTCAGGACAGGACTCAAGTCAGACTCCTGGGAGCCTTCACTTGGCATTCGCTGCCCCCACCCAAACACCTTACTCATCCCACATGCTGACCTGTCTGTAAGGGGGGTGATGACAAGCCGGCCAGAGTTACCCAAGTACTCGTAACCGTACTGGAATTGTGTGTTGGTCTGGCGGATGATACAGTCATCCAGATCCTGGAGAAATGGCAGAGTAAGAGAGAGGTGGGCTTAGAGGAAGAGTTAGAGCTGGGCCATGACTGAGAGTAGGGCTGGTGATGCAAGGTCAGAGTTAGAAGGTGAGGGGTTCCGTTTAGAGTTAGAAAGAGGAAAGAGTTAATAGCCAAGATGGACACTGGGTTCAGTGCATGTCAACCCCAGTCCATCGCAGCAGTCTTTCTAGTTCTGGTCAAGCGACACCCATAGTGAATACCAACTGGAAAATGGTTGCCATTTCTGATTAAGAGACTTGTGACAGAGTTAAGAACTAGATTAGGGCACTGTAATAGGACTAAGGCTTAGATTAGAATATTATTGTATTTAGAGAACAGGAATTTAATTAATGCATTAGGATTGGGTTTAAGGTACAAGAGTGGGGAGCTGGCCCATCTGCACCTTCTCCCAGTAGAAGCGCAGTTGGCTGAGCCACTCAAAAGCATTGACATCCATGAGGCCACTCTTATAAAGCTTCTCCAACACATCTCGGGCATGAACTTCTATGGTCACCAGAGCCACAATTTTAAGCCGCATGATCTTGGTCAAGTTCCCCCTGATAGCTTCTGAATACTTATTCAGTATTGACACCTGCAGAATGAGGTGGCAGGGAAGAGAGCAGATGGATCAATGCAATCAAAGTCAATCCCACCTCATCCCAGCCTAACTCAACTTTCAACCCCAAGCTAATCCCAACCCCACTCTAACTCCAGATCCCCAATATCAGCATAGAAAAAGGTACTTCTATTCCACCCAAACTTTCCCCACTGACTTCTCCCATAAAGCACCCTCATTCTGACCCTTTCCCACCAGCTCATCTCTAATTCTGACTCCAATTTATCACTCCCTCCCTCCAACTCTAACTCCAGGCCCATCCTGTACTTGTAGGGTTCCCCACCTGCTTCTTCTTCATGACCTTGAGGATTTTCTTGTCTCCCCGCTCCTTAGCTGTCTGCAGGCACTTGGCGACATCAGCCGTCCACTGGATCTGACTGGCAGCGATCACCATCTAACACATGCACAGAGGCTGTATTCCAAAACCCTGTCCCTGGCTACCCACACAGCCCAGCTCCCATATCCAGGGACCAGGTGCTACTCCTCTCTCATATGCTAATCTGCTCTGAAGGGTGGGGCACATACTTAAAGTTAGGAGCTAAGGGTCTGGCATGCAGGGTTCCAGGGCCTAGGCCCAGAGCGGGGGCACAAGAAACCAGCTTTTTTTTTTAAAACCAGCATTTTCATATTTAAGATTTTGTCTTTACCTTTGCTGCTCCCTTTCAGCCCTATGTTTCTTGTTCCTTCATTTCTATTGATCCGAGCTCACCTGGCCAGCCCAATCCTTCACCCATTTGTCCCTCTTGTTAAGAAACTTCTTGAGGGCCAGACGGCAATTCCGGAGAAGGTCCCGTAGGGTTACCCTCATGGTCCGCTCCACATCGCCAAGCCAGGACTGAGGAGAGGTGAGAGAACAGGATGGCTCGGCCTCAGAGGCCAAGGCAAGAGTCCCCACGGGAAAGGTGCTTAAGCAACAGAACTGCAGGGCATGGACCAAAGATAAAAGTAGAACCTGGGTAGTATCTGGCTTGGGCCCCTGGGGGATATGGAGGCCAGATGACAGATTTTTGGGGTCACCGTAGAGATTACAGTTTTCAGGAAGGGCAAAACGTGGTTAATGTCCCTTCACAGAGATGGTCTCTCCTCACAGAGCAAGCAAACTTCCTAACGGGAATAAAATCAACTTGATTCTTAAACCTTTGCCACAACTCACCTCCACAGGCCCATCTAAAATTACCGAGTGGAGGAAATCAATATATTCGCCATCACCTGAAAACATTCCCACAGCTTCCCATTTGCTGCTGGGCCCCCCAACCTGTAGAAATAAGAAGCTATTAATGGCCTGGACTGCTTACTCCTAGAATCTGCCTAGATGGTGTTTGGACCCCTTTGAGAGTAACGTCTGCTCCTCTCCCCTCAATATTACCAATTCTAAAAAGTTCTATCCCACATAATCCAGAATCATTAATATCCCCCTCCCATTGGGAGGACATTGTCTCCTTCAAGGCCTTGAATAGCTTGACCTCAACATCCTCCCCTGCCCTTCATCTCATTATAGCCAACTCTATTTACCTTCTGCATTCTCAGCAATTTGATGTTGTCAAAGCATTTTTTGAGGTGTGGCTGCACAGCCTCTGGGTTGCGAGACTGGCCCAGAATCTCCAGGAGATCATCATTGGACAGGAAATAGAAGCGGGGGAAAATATGGCGTTTGGTCTCTAAATACATATCCAGAGACTTCTGAATATCTTCCAGGATTGCGTTCATTTCTATCAATGAGTCCAGGAGACCTGGGAAGAAAAGCAATAAATGACATTTGATGGCTATTTTACCACTGTCCTGAGTAGATCTAGAGTATCCAACTATATCTACTCTGCCAGTTCTTGAATGTTAGAGTACAGATTGTCATAGTTGTTTTAGGAAGCAGAGAAGTGTCCCAAATCAATCCATCATGCTTATCCCATTCTCTATTAATTCATTATAAAGTGTTCATTATACACTATTATATACATTATACATTATTATATACCACATATGATTCTATTAATATACTACATCTCTCCTCAGTCTTTGGAACAGTTTCATTTCACCAAAGAACTGGGGCCCTGCCAGTCACCCCAAGAGTCTAAAAATTAGAGATTGTTCTACACATATACAACCTAACAAGTCAAATCATTAGAATCAAATACTTAGCTCATGCACACAATAGAAGAGGACTGCAATGACTAGAGGTATAATATAGCACTGTGAAAAGAGCACTAGACAGGAATTGGCACAAAACATTCAAAGTGCTGAAAAGCAAGGGCCTACAACCAAGATTACTCTATCTTTTAAAATCAAAGCTATCATTTAAAATCAAAGGAAAGATAAAGAGCTTCCCAGACAAGAAAAAGCTGAAGGAGTTCATCACCATCAAATCAGTATTACAAGAAATGTTAAAGGGACTTCTTGAAGAAGAAGAAAAAATATGAGTAAGAACATATTGCAGCCGAAACCGGTTTGGCTTAGTGGATAGAGCGTCGGCCTGTGGACTGAAGGGTCCCAGGTTCAATTCCGGTCAAGGGCATGTACCTGGGTTGCGGGCACATCCCCAGTAGGGGGTGTGTGGGAGGCAGCTGATCGATGTTTCTCTCTCATCCTTTCTCTCTCATCGATGTTTCTGACTCTATATCTCTCTCCCTTCCTCTCTGTAAAAAATCAATAAAATATATTTTATTTTATTTTTTATTTTTTTTAAAATATATTTTATTGATTTTTCACAGAGAGGAAGGGGAGAGGGAGAGGAAGGGAGAGGGGATAGAGAGTTAGAAACATCGATGAGAGAGAAACATCGATCAGCTGCCTCCTGCACACTCCCCACTGGGGATGTGCCCGCAACCAAGGTACATGCCCTTGACCAGAATCAAACCTGGGACCCTTGAGTCCACAGGCCGACGCTCTATCCACTGAGCCAAACCGGTTAGGGCAATAAAATATATTTTAAAAAATAAAAATAAAAAAATAAAAAAAAGAACATATTGCAAAAAAAATTCTCACTGACAAAGGCAAACACATAATAAAAGTCATAGGTTACCCAACACTAAAACTAGTTTAAGGTTAAAAGGCAAAAGTAGAAAGATTATGTGTAATTACAACAGCAAATTAAGGGATACACACAAACATACATACACAAAAAGTGAAAAAATGACAAAACAAATGTGGAGGGATCAAGTAAAACTGGTAGTGATGTGTTTGAAATTAAGCAACCAGCAACTTAAAATAGATGCCTGGCAACCACAAACATGGCAACCACAAACTCAAAGTCTACAAGGTATTCAAGAAATAAGGAAGGGATCCACAGAAATAAAGAGAAAGGAATCTACGGAAAGTTATCAACATACAAGAGAAGAGAGCAAGAGCCCTAACTGGTTTGGCTCAGTGGATAGAGCGTCGTCCCAGGTTCGATTCCAGTCAAGGGCATGTACCTTGGTTGCGGGCACATCCCCAGTAGGGAGTGTGCAGGAGGCAGCTGATCGATGTTTCTAACTCTCTATCCCTCTCCCTTCTTCTCTGTAAAAATCAATAAAATACATTTTTAAAAAAAGAGAGAAGAGAGCAAGAGAATAAGAAAGGAACAGAGAACTACAAAGACAATCAGGAAACTATTAATAAAATGGCAATAACTACATACTTATCGATAATTACTTCAAATGTAAATGGATTAAATGCTCCAATCAAAAGCTGAACGGATGAAAAAAATGTGCTACATATATACAATGAAATATTACTTAGTCATAAAAAGAATAAAATCTTAACCATTTGCGACAACATGAATGGACCTAGAGGGTATTATGCTAAGTAATGTAAGTCAGACAGAGAAAGACAAATGCATATGATTTCACTTATGTGGAATCTAAAAAACAAAATAGATAAAACAAACCAGAAACAAATTCATATACCATATGATCTCACTTATATGTGAAATCTAATGAACTAAATAAACCGACGAACAAAACAAAAACAGAGACATGGATACATGGAACAGACTGATAGCTGTCAGAGGGGTAGGGGGAGGGGGAACTGGATGAAAGAAGTTGAAGGGATTAGCCAAATAACAGATATGCCTAACTCAGACACAGATAACAATGTGGTGATAGCCAGGGGGAAGGAGGGGTGGGGCTGAGTGAAAGCAAGCAAATGGGGGGGAGGAGAGAAGGGAAATGGGGACATCTGTATCAACAAAAATAAAGAAAAAAAAGCCCTCATAACCCGGCCTGTGTGGCTCAGTGGTTGAGTATCAACCTATGAACCAGGAGGTCACAGTTGGATTCCCTGTCAGGGCACATGCCCGGGTTGCAGGCTCAATCCCCAGTAGGGGGCATGCAGGAGGCAGCCAATCGATTATTCTCTCTCATCATTGATATTTCTATCTCTCTCTACCTCTCCTTTCCTCTCTCTGAAATCAATAAAAACATACTTCTTTAAAAAAAATTTTTTTTAAAAAACCTCATAGACACAGAGAACAAACTGATGATTGCCAGATGAGAGAGGGATTGGGAGGCTGGGTGAACAAGGTGAAAGAATTGAAAAGTACAAATTGGCAGTTATAATATAGTCACAGGGATGTAAAGTACAAGCTTAGGGAACATCTATAATAATAAAAGCGTAATATGCTAATTAGACCAGACAGCCAAACAACCTTCCGGACATCATTCTGGAAGTCCTTCCAGATGAAGCCGCCGTGGCGGGAGCCAAGGCAGAGGCGGTTAGGGGCAATCAGGCAGGCAGGTGAGCAGTTAAAGGCGATCAGGCAGGCAAGTAGAGTGGTTAGGGGCGATCAGGCAGGCAGGCAAGCAGTTGGGGCGATCAGGCAGGCAGGCAGGCAAGTGGTTGGGACAATGAGGCAGGCATGCAGAATGGTTAGGGGTGATCAGTCAGGCAGGCAGGTGAGCGGTTAGGAGCCAGCAGTCCCTGTTTCAAGAGGGATGTCCGACTGCCGGTTTAGGCCCGATCCCCCAAACCCTGTGGGATCAGGCCTAATCCAGGAGTCGGACATCTCCCAAGGGGTCCCGGATTGGGAGAGGGTGCAGGCCAGGCTGAGGGACCCCCCTCTCTCACCCCCGTGCATGAATTTTGTGCACTGGGCCTCTAGTAGTCAATAATCTATAATAATAAAAGTGTAATATGCTAATTAGACCAGACAGCCAGGGCTGCGAGGGCTGAGGCAAGCCACTGTGGCTGCAAGGGCCGAGACCCTTGCACAAATTTTGTGCATTGAGCCTTTAGTGTTGCAATAACTATAAATGACACCAGGTGGGTGCAACACTAACAGCAGAATAATGCATGTTGTCACTCAACTTTGCATAACCTAATACTTACATTTTATCAGAATAATTATGTGGGGTTTCTTTTTTTTTTTTAAATATATATTTTATTGATTTTTTACAGAGAGGAAGGGAGAGAGATAGAGAGTTAGAAACATCGATGAGAAAGAAACATCGATCAGCTGCCTCCTGCACATCTCCCACTGGGGATGTGCCCGCAACCAAGGTACATGCCCTTGACCGGAATCGAACCCGGGACCCTTCAGTCCGCAGGCCGACGCTCTATCCACTGAGCCAAACTGGTTTCAGCCAAGGTGGGGGGAGTTTCTTATATGTATACTCAATTCTTGGGAAAAGGAAGAATTGTTAGATTTGACCCTAAGCAAAATAAAGAAGTTCTCTATACCACTTGACAAAACTCTCTCCTCAGGATACCCATTGTAGGTGCCAGTCACAAAAAACATGACTTCCTGATTCTTTAGCCCAATATATAGCAATCAACCAGGCCTCACTATGTTTACCTCTTTCCCCATCCCCTACCAAAGTATCTACAATGAAGACTAGTTAATCTGATAACTAGTTAAAGTCAATGTTTGCAGGGGTGAGGGGAGTGGGTGGGTGGAGGTAGAAGAGGGTATGGGGGCATAAATAGTGATGAAAAAAATAAAATAAAGAAAAATAATAATAAAGTCAATGTAATAATAACACTAGCTAATAGTAACCAAGGGCTTACTCTGTGCCATTTAATGTGATAAGTGCTTTATTTGCCTGATCTCATGAGGTGAATCAGCTAGAGATGAATCAGCTAGAGAAGAGGGAGTCCTGCTGGTGTGGCTCAGTGGTTGAGCTTTGATCTAAGAATCAGGAGTTTACGGTTCGATTCCCGGTCAGGGTATATGACTGGGTTGCAGGTTCAATCCCCAGTGTGGGGTGTGCAGGAGGCAGCCAATCAATGATTCTCTCTCATTGCTGATGTTTCTCTCTCTGTCCTTCTCCTTTCCTCCCTGAAATAAATAAAAACAAATTAAAAAAAGAGAGAGATCTCTTACCCCCCCCCCCGAAGGACTTGTATGCATGCATATAAGCATAACCAATGGACATAAGACACTGGGGGGTAGGGGAGGCTGGGGGATTGTCAAGGGCGGGGGGGAAAAAAGGAGACATATGTAATACTCTTTGTAATACTTTAAGCAATTAAAAAAATAAAGTTTCCTTAAGTCCCTTTCAAAAAAAAAAAGAGAGAGAGAGAGAGAGAAGAGGGATTTCTCAATCAGGACTTCCTGACACACAGTGTTATTAATTGAGCACTAACTTTACAGCAGACCCTATACTCAGTGTTACATACTCCTGTATAACTCTTGTAAACCCTGAGAAATAGCTATCATTAATCCCCCTACTACAGGTGAGGAAACTGTGGCATGGAGGGAGGGAGCTGCCCAAGAGCATACAATCAGTAAAGCGTAAGTCAGATTTTGAACTTGTCTGCCCGATTCCATATCCCATTCTCTTAACCACTACATTGTACTCCACTCAAACATTTATTGAACTGAATTTACTGAACTATTATTTAATGCTTTGAAGTAGCCATGGTGATGGTATGGCAGCCAGGTACAATAGTCATCTTTCAAAAAGTGAACCAGGTGGCCATGACTTCACACATACATAACACAACCTGAGGTCATGTCAGGGCAAGAGGCCAGGGAGCTCAGACCTGGATAGTGGGTGCTCCGGAGAGCATTGTTGTCCTTGCTCATCCGCTCCATGATGGTTTTCCACCTGCTGTTGACCTGGTCAAATAAGGCTGATTCATTGGGCAGCTGCTTACGGATGTCCTCTCCTAGGAAGATATTCTGAAGGGCCAAGAATTTTGGAGTGAGGCGTTTCTCACATACTTTCCACACTCTGCTCCCTGCTCCCAGACCATGGGTGATAGTTGAGTAGAAGATAAGGAGCATTAGAATCAAAGGGTCAGAGAGGTCAGAGATCTGGGTCCAAGAAAAATAATGAAAGAAGAACAAGGCTTTTCAGGGAGGGAACTGACGGTGAGAGGTAATAACTAGTGCTTGGGTCCTGAATGAAGAATCGCTGTGGCGGTGGGAAAACAAAGCTGATAACGGGGCAAATATTAGGTCCTATGCAAATAAGGGAGTGAAAACAAGGCGTAGGAAGAGCTCAGGCTGTGAGTCCTGACCTCCAGGTACATCCACTGACGCTGCACTGTGAGCACTGTCTCAATAACTTCCAAGATGAGGGAGAGGCAGCGCTCCCAGTGGTCCACCTCCTTCTCAAAGGCCTTGACAAAACGAGATGCCTTCATGGTGGACAGAGCCACCTGGTTATCTTCCAGTGCCTGGAATACTTCCTCTGTGCCTCTGGGAAGGAAAGCATCAAAATCATGTTCCTTCCCCATCTGCCAATCCTTGGTCCCCGCTCCGCAGCCCAGGTCACACAGCCCACCCCTCTCTGTCTCCCCGAGGCCCTCTCTACCTGAGCCGGTGATAACCCTTATCCTTGTAGGGTATTAAGTCTAGCTGAATCACTTCCCAAGTCTTGGCAATGTTTTGTAATGCCTGTGGAAAGAAATCGGGGGACACAACAATCAGATATTTCATCCCCAAGGGGAACGGGAGCTGCAAGAAGCCATCAGACGATAAAAAGCTGGAAGCCTTTGCTCCAGGCTTAGGAAGCGGGGGAGTATGGAGAGGACTCTGTCATACCAACTCTATTGCCAGTTCTTTGGTTGCTGAGGCAGAGATCTCCCCAATCTTCTCCACGTGTTGATCCATTCCAAGTTCCACAATCTTCTCCAAAGTAAAGCTTTCAGATTCCTGATCAAACTCCCGTTGGATCTCATCCCTGACCTGATCCCAGTGCCTGCAGCCAGGGACAGAGGTCAGTTTAGAGGGCTGAACACCAGGGCCTGCTGGAAAGTGTTAGCGTCACTGCTGAGCTTCCTGCCACTGGGATATTATGATGTATATTTATTCATTCATGATTTCACCCCTATTTACTAAATAGGCTCTACCAGGCAACGTAGGCACTGTGGGGAATACAGAGATTGATGTGCGATTCTCAGGAGAAGGGAGTTAAGATGGATCACTACAGTTTTATTATAGATTCTGTGCTGGGCTAAGTGCCCTACATGAAACATCTCACTTAATTCTCACAACCACTCTATAAATCAGGGGTGGGAAATGTCCAGCCCGTAGGCCATATAAGGCCCACAAAATCATTTGGTCTGGTCCTGCCAACGCATTGGGGGTGAGTTCATTAAATGTTAAGTATAGCAGATTAATTTTTAAGGGGATAATTTTGCATGGCCCACGAATGATGTTATAAATATCCAAATGGCCCTTGGCAGAAAAAAGTTTCCACACCCCTGTATAAATGATGAATTATTGTCATTCCATTTATATATGAAGAAACTGAGGCTTAGAGAGATTAAATAAGTTAAGTAAATAAAGTGGTTAGGTTATACTTAACCCCATACTTAATGGTGAAACATTGCCAAAAACATTATCCCTGAAGGCAATGCAAAAGAAGTAAAATTATTTTCTCCTAAATATATAGGTAATTAATTACTAAAACACCATTTGTAAGATAGTTTATTCTATACTCAATGGTTTCAAAGGACCCTTCTATTAAACTTGAAAAACAAAAGTATAAAGAATTAGAAGAAAGTTGGAGAGGATGAATTTATAACTCTGGGGTAAGGGAGGTCTTAAACAAGGCACAGAAGCAAAAACCATAAAGAAAGTTGTTGCCCTGGCCAGTGTGGCTCATTGGTTGGGCGTTGTTCTGTGCAGCAAAAGGTTGCTGGTTCAATTCCCAGTCAAGGGTGCATGCCCTGGTTGTGGGCTTGATCCCTTGTAGGGGGCGTGTGGGAGGCAGCAGATGGATGTTACACTCTCACATCAAAGTTTCTCTCTCTCTCCCTCTCCCTCTCCTTTCCTCTCTTTCTAAAAATCAATAAACTATTTTTTAAAAAGAAAGAAAGTTATACTTTTGGCTGCATCAAAATAAGAACTTTTGTATGGCAGAAGGCATACAGCTTAGCTAAGACAGATGGCATAAAGTGAGAGGAGACAGAGGGGGATGGAAGCAGAGAAGGAATACAGAACCCAGGACAGTGCGAGAAACAGGACCGTGGCAGGCTCTAATGAAGGTCTCTTCCAGAAGTGTGTTTGTAGACAGAGGGGCACAGAGAGCTATGATCACCACGGAGGGGACAGGCCAGGCGGTCACCCCAGGAGCGGAGGAGACGTACCTCTCTCTGAGGGCGGAGTTCCGCAGGTCTGAGATGAGAGGCATGGTCCTCTTGAACTGCTCGAGTTTTGATCGAGTGGTTTCAATAATTTCCCAGTTTCGGTCCTGAGCAAAAGTGGGAAGTATCAGAAGAGCTGACAATCTTACCTGCATAGTTACCCTTCCCCAGTTGGCTTATCTTCTGCCCCCTTCCCTCCTTTCTTCGCACACCTTAAACTCCTTGGCTAGTCTTGTAAGGCGACGATACAGCCCATGGGCCATGGTCTCCATGGTCTCTGTCTGCAGGTTCAGGAACCGACCGGTCTTCCACTGGTTCCAGTTTTCCTCCCAGTCCCGTGTGATCTCCCAGATTTGCTGGAGTGCGTCTAGCTCCTTTGTGGCAGAGAGAAAGATGTAAGTAGCATGACTCTTGCCCTCTTTCTTCCTGACAAACACTCAGGTTCTTTGCTCCTCTCATCTGAGAAGTTTTTCCCTCCAGGCAATAGAGCTGCCTCCTCAATTCAGATTTCTTTCTCTACTCTCTTGCCTTACGAGCTCCTCAAATAACAAGCACAGGAAAGTATATTCAGCATCATTAGTCAGTAGAGACATGCAAATCAAAACCACAATGAGACTCAACTTCACACCCACCAGAATGGCTAGGACCCAAAAAAAAAAGTGGGGGGCGAGGAGTGTTGGCGAGGATGCAGAGAAATAGAAACCCTCGTACATTGCTAGTGGGAGTGTAAAATGGTGCAGCTGCTGTGGGAAATAGTTTGGCAAGTCCTCAAAAAGTCAAACATAGAATTACCATATGATCCAGCAATTCCACTCCTGGGTACATACCCACAAGAACTGGGAACAGAGACTCAAACAAATACAAGTACACACATGTTCACAGCAGCACTACTCACAGCAGCTGAAAGGTGGAAACAACCAAATATCCATTACTTGTTAATGGATAAACAAAATGTGGTCAATTCATACAACAGAATACTAGCCAGCCACAAAGAGAAATGAAATATTGACTGGCACATGCTACAACACGGATGAACCTTGAAGATATCATGCTAAGTGAAAGAAGCCAGATACGAAGAGCCACATATTTGTATGACTCCATTTATATAAAATGTTCAGAATAAGCAAATCCACATGCATAGGAAATAGGTGAGTGGCCACCAAGGACTGGGGAGAGACCGGATGGGGAATGACTGCTGTGGATACAGGGTTTCCTTTTGGGGTGATGAAAATGTTTTAAAACTAGAGGTAATGGATACACAACACTGTGAATGTACCAACTGCCACTGAATAACTGTTCACTTTAAGCTGGTTCTTTTCTTATCTGAATTTTACATCAATTTTTTTTAAAAGCTACTCATGCCCGGCCAGCATGGCTCAGTGGTTGAGAGTCGACCTATGAACCAGGAGGTCACCTTTCGATTCTGGTCAGGGCACATGCCAGGCTTGCAGACTCAATCCCCAGTAGTGGGAGGTGCAGGAGGTAGCTGATCAATGATTCTCTCTCATCTTTGATGTTTCTATCTCTCTCTCCCTCTCCTTCCTCTCTGAAATCAATAAAATATATTTTAAAATAAAATAAGAAGCTCCTCATGCACCCATCTTCCTAGTCCTAGCTGTTTTTCCAGGCCCTTAGGGTGAATTCACCTGTCCCCTGCCCCATATGCTTAATTACCATGAGGGCCTAACTCAGCACCCCACCTTCTCCAGGTTCTGCAGGTCCTTGGAGGCTGGCTGCTCGATCTTGAAGATGCCCAAGTTGGCACGGAGAGTGTTTTCTTCGTCCCTCATGGCATTCAGCATGGCCCGCATTTGGGCGATCTGATCTAGAGCAGTCTGGTGTCCCACACTACTGGTGAAGGGGCCTGTGGGAAATCCCAGATGAAGCTCAGATTCCCACTCAGGTCATGGTCCCCTGAAAGGACTGTCATCGCTCTCCTACCTCTTTGTGGGTAAATCTCACTTCTTCCTCACATGAGAGAGGGAAGGAAAGGAAAATAAGAGAAAATGCATTGAAAGGATGGTGATTAATCTTACCAAAACTATTCCATGTGGCTCAAGAATCAGAAACAGGTGGGACTTGGGAGGTAGGTGTAAGGAAACTGGAATGTGAGTTGGGCTGCTGTCTTTTGACCAACCACAGTTGGGTTGCTGACAGAAGTGCCACTGCTCTTTTCCTGTCCCCCCTACAGTCCTTCCTCCACTCATCCTTGTTCGCACCTCGACTGTAACCTTTGAAAGACTGGGTCAAATCAAAGGTAAAGAAGGAGGAGAGGATACGAAAGGGGTACCTTTGGTGCCAAATTCTTCCAGAAGATTATGGGCTTTCTTCTTGAAATCATCAGCTGAGTGAATAAGGCTTGTCTTGAATTTCTCCTTGTGCTTCTTCAACATCTGTTCACTGTCCAACAGAGTTTGCTGGAAGATAACCCACTCCCCATTGAGACTGTTCAGCATCTCCAGTACCTGGGGACATCAAAGAGGGGAGGGTGACCCACGAGCAGAAGTTCTGTCCATCTCACCAATGCCTTTAAGGACTCTTTTCTGATCCTCCACAGCAGAGTCTGTGGCCAAGTTCTGCATGCAAAGAGGCCCAAAGAAATCAAGCAGTGAGTTGCTGGGCCTAAAAGAATTCCATAAATAGCCTTAGGTGGGTTATCTCAGTGGATTAAGTGTCAGCCCAGGGACTGAAGGGTCCTGGATCCGATTCCAGTCAAGAGCAGGTACCTCGGTTGCAGGCTTGATCCCCCTGATTGGGGCGCATGCGGGAAGCAACCAATCGATGTGTCTCTCACATTGAAGTCTCTCTCTCTCTCTCTCTCTCTCTCTCTCTCTCTCTCTCTCTCTCCCTCTCTCTCTCCCCCTCCCTTCCACTTTCTCTAAAAAAAGAGTCATTGGGGGAAAAATATCCTCAGGTGAGGATTAACAACAAAAACAAAAAAACTTTAAAAGAATTCCATAAACTAACCAGAAATATCATTTGAATGAGCTTTGGCTCTCAGAGGCTTTTGAATCTTGAACCTTCTCCACACCCCCCACTCCACACACACACACACACACACACACACACACACACACACTCGTCTGCTCTCCCTCCTGACAGCAGAGGGATCTGCTATGTGAGAGATCAGCTTCCCATGCTACCTGCTGCTGGCATGGGCTCAACGTGGGACCAAACGGCACTGGAACTCACACTGTCCGCCACGGGCACCTCGTACTTCTCGAGGATGGCGAACTGCTCGTGGATGGGAGGAATCTGGGTCTCCAGGCTGGGCAAGTCGTGCTGCAGGGTGTCCATGAGTTGCAAACTGACCCCCAGTTCCTCCAGCGTCTGGGGAGGGCGGCTTATTCTAAAGCCGGGCAAAGAGCACAGTTAAGGAGACAGGGCAGGGCATGCTCTCCCCGCCCGTGCCATGCGCCCCGCCGCCCGTACTTCTCCGCGTTCTCCTTCAGGTAGGTGTGCAGCTCCAGGAGGCGCCGGGCTGCCATCTCCTTGAGCAGAGTCGTGAACTTGTTCTGCCACTCGTTGCAGTGCTGCACCAGCGAGAACTTGAGATGCGAGCAGTCCAGCAGCACAAACTGGATGTTGAGGACGGTCTCCTCCTTCTGCACATTATTAGCAACCTCTGTGTAGCTGAAAGGCCCATGTTCCTGCTAGGAGGTTTTTTCTTTGACGACATGCCCACTGCCCTGATGCCAGTTCAAGTTCTCATTTCCTTCCGCCCAGACCTGTGCAGCAGCTCCAAAGCTTTCTGCTACACCCCATTGTCTCTCATTTCAGTCCACCCAGACACAGCTGTGACCGTGTCATTTTCCCAACCACTGCCTTCAGGACAGCTATCAGATTCAGTCTGGCATTCAAGCCTTTAGCATTACATGGACCTGGGTTGAGTTCACACTGGTGCTCACTAGCTCTATGACCTCAGGCAGGTTGTTTAACTGTTGGAAGCCTATTTCCTCATGATGATAAAAATAGGCCCTACCTCACAAGGTTGCGGAGAGAATGAAGTTGGTTGTTGCCTATAAAACCCTTTGCACCCTCCCTTTTGTGTATCTATGTTCCAAATACTCACTACTTGGCAAACATGCTAATATGTTCCCAACTTTATGCCTTTGCTGATGCTATTTTCTCTCCCTGAAATGCCCTCCCACTGCCCACCTCCGCCTGTTGAAATCCTACCCATTGCATAAAGCCCAGCCCCTGGCTGGAAATTCTGTCCTCCCATTGAACTGCCCTGGTGCCTTGTAAACCTTAATCATATACTTTTCACATTTGAAGCTTGTATAATAGAAAGCATCTGAGGACCGTACTTTAGCACTTAGAATGTGCTTTTACATATATTGAATAGTCTCACAACCTTGTAAGTAGGTGGTGTAATATCTGTTTCACAGGAGGCTGAGGCCTGGAGAACCTAAGTGCCTTAAGATTCCACAGCTAGCCCTAACCGGTTTGGCTCAGTGGATAGAGCGTCGGCCTGCGGACTCAAGGGTCCCAGGTTCGATTCCGGTCAAGGGCATGTACCTTGGTTGCGGGCACATCCCCAGTGGGGAGTGTGCAGAAGGCAGCTGATCGGTGTTTCTCTCTCATCGATGTTTCTAACTCTCTATCCCTCTCCCTTCCTCTCTGTAAAAAATCAATAAAATATATTTTTTTAAAAAAAAGATTCCACAGCTAGAAAGCAGCAGAGCTGGGATTTCATCAGTTCCCACAATGCCCCAGCCCTGTTCTTTTATCTTCCCTACTACACTGTAGCCCTCAGGCGGAAAACACTTGTTCATTTCTTTTTATTCCTCAGGATCCATAGAACAACGGTGGTTTCTTTAATAAATGTAAGACTAACCAGAGGACAAAGAGATGGGAGATCTTTTCCTGACTTTAGAATTTAAGCATCTTCTTCAAATGAACTCCAACCTACCTTCTTAAAGGGGAAGTGTTCACTTCTCTCATCCTTTAGATGCCAAGCATTGCCTTCTTTCCAATAGGACCCTGTGGGTACTACCCACCAAACGGCTTTTCCCCTAAATCTTATCCAGCTCTGATGTGATCTCCACCCCTGAGGAGCAAAGGTTCCATGCCCCAGGCCGTTCTTTCCTATAGTTGAGGACACACTTTCTGCACCTCTCCTTACCCCCAGCCTGCCTTCTGAGCCTCTAGCCTCCTGAGATTCTAGACCAGTGATGGCGAACCTATGACACGCGTGTCACTTCTCATTTTTTTGGTTGATTTTTCTTTGTTAAATGGCATTTAAATATATAAAATAAATACCAAAAATATAAATCTTTGTTTTACTATGGTTGCAAAGATCAAAAAATTTCTATATGTGACACGGCACCAGAGTTAAGTTAGGGTTTTACAAAATGCTGACACGCCGAGCTCAAAAGGTTCGCCATCACTGTAAATCTATACCTTCAGAGACAGACCTTCACAGCCGCCTGCTCTCCTTACCGGGCTATGTCGGCATCAAAAGAAGAGACAGGGGGGTTGAGACGCTGATAGCGACGAATAAAAGAGTCCTTGTTGATCTCCCAGATTTCCCGATACATATCCCAGGTCTTGAGATAGTTCTGCAGCAGGCTTGCGTTATTCGTCATGCCACTGCTGATCTGGGCCTGGATCTTCTTGATGTCCTCATCACGCTCTTCAGGACCCAGCAAAATGCTTCTCATTAACTTTCACTTCAACCCAAGCTCCAGCCTGGCCCTTGGCCACTGCCCCGGACCCTCCACTCCAATATCACCCCCACAAAGGAATAAGACTCAAACATGAGCATTAGAAAATAAAGGAGAAGGCAGAAAGTAAAAGTATGAACTTAATCTATAAGATTCAGATATATCAGTTGTTGGTATCTGGACATGTTATATCCCAGACCCAGTCCTAAATTTGTCCTTCCTAATCTCCCACCCCGAATCCCAAATCCCAGGAGCATCTGTTACCTAATCTTCTTGCCTCCATCCCTGCCTTTGCTTCCTTCCCCAATCCAGCCCCCTGACCTGCCTTTCCACCTGTACTAGAGATGACTGACCAGTATCTGGAAACAGCCCTGGTCTCTCCTCCCAGCTCTGCCCGTTCGTAAGCCTCTGCTATCCCTGCACTAAATTCCCTCCCTATTGCCCACTCACCCACGATTAAGTGGATGGGGTCACGAAAAAACTTGCGCTTGAGGAGAATTTCAGGGAGGTGGCGGAAGACAGAGATGGTGGAGAAAAGGTGGTTGCCAATGTCATTGACCACATTTGCCAAAGTCTGCAGAGTGGGTGAGAACTCCACCTGTGGGAACACAAGGAGCCTTCGCACAGGCCATGGAGGAGACAGGCCTCAGGACTGGTAAGGTTGGACACCTCAGAACCAGATCTGGAGGCCAAAGGATAAAGTCAAGGTCAAGGGTCAAGTTTAAGGATTGAGGGAGACTGGAGAATAAAGTATGATCATTTTCAGGTGTTGGGGGCAAAGCGGTGCCCACCTGTTTCGCATTTCCCTGCATGTCATTCTGCAAAATGACAAGGACTCGGAAGAGTGGGTTTGGGGAGGTCTTCCCATCCCCATTGATAGCTTTGGACAGTTCCAACAGTGACCACTTCACATTCAGTCGCAGGGCATCCTCCATCATGTGGTCCAACCGAATCGTGTATAGCATCCACTGCTGCTGAATCTGGTGGGAAGAGGGAAGGGAAAGAGAATCCTCAGGGTAGACAGTAGATCTGGCCAATGGGGTCGGGGGGGAGAGGGGCGAGGGGAATAGGCTGGTTAAACAGAAAGGCAGGACTCTGAGTCCAGAAGGAAGAAGGTTTGACAGACTGAAGGTTGGGTGAATCCAACAATAGAGCAGGATGTTTGAGAAGCACATATTGGGGTGGGGGTGGGGTGGGGGGAGATTGAAAAAAACAAGAGGATGGTCTGATGGGCCTGGGGGCTTCCCCAACCACAAAGCCCTGGCCACAGGACCCCTACCTCCGAGCCATCATTCTTGAAGACTTCATAGGAGTTGGCCATGATGGCTACCACATCATGGTGTAGGCTCACCAATTTCTGCTGCACAGCTGCCCGATGCTCTTTTTGGTCCTCCTCGAATTCCAGGTCCCTGTACACCCGTTTGCCACTAATGCGTACCAACAGTGTCTCTGATATCTCTTGGGCTCGCCAGCCAATGGTCAGAGTGGATGCCTTGAAGTCATTCACAATCATCTGTACCTGGACTCAGAAACGCCCCCATAGGGTGGGGGCCTCAGCTTGGGAAAAGACCTTCTGGGCCTAATTCTATCCTCCCACCTGTCCTCTACCTAGAGTTGCTGACAGTAAAAGTCCTTCCCCAAGCAAACTTCATTTATTTCCCATTACTCCCTGGTCTCTCCACCACTGCCTACGATTCAGGTATTAATTTCCCATGCACCAGCCCTTTGCTCCGCCCTTAGGGTCTCATGACCATGGCCTACCTTGCTGGCATGGATGCGGCACTCTGTGATGAAAAAGGCACTGGCCCCCTTCAAGGACCAGTGCAGTTTCTTGAGTCCAGGGTGGATCTTCTTATCCAGGAAGCGGATGCGTTCTTTGAACAGGGCCTGCTCGTTTGGGGACAGCATGGCGATGATCCTGCGTAGAAGAGCAGACTGGTAGCTGATGGGACAAGCTCTGAAGACCTCTCCTCCACATCAGAAACTTGGTGGGAAAATCTGAAAGTTCACGATTCTAGAGAGTGCTTTTCAACAAAACATTTCGCAACGATGGAAATGTTCTACAATTGGTGCTAATACCATAGCCGCTAGCCACGTGTGGCGATGAAGCATCTGAAATGTAGCCTGTGCAAATGAGTGACTGCATTTTTTAAAATTATTTAATTTCAATTATTAATTAAAATAGAAATAGCCATATGCTGCTAGTGGCTACCACCATGGATAGTTCCATTCCAGACACCCCAAAAAGACTGCTGGTTCCACCCCCTTGGACTTTAATTGGGATGAAAAAGGTACCCAACCCAGAACAAAGCCTCACTCCAGAAATGAGTGCCAAGGGCATTAAGAGAAGAATTGACTGCATGGCCTTGGTTCAATGAATCTGATGTTATTCTGTGTCCATAATCTGAGTGCCAGTTTCATTCCTAGAGAAGTGACCCAGGCTTACAATACATATGGCCCTATGGGGTGGGAGAGGACCTAGCTGTATGCTCTCTACCCTAAAGCCAGAAGCCAAAACCACAAGGGAGTAGTCGTCGGGCCACAGAGAGAGACTGGACGAAAAGAATCTTTTGAGATGGACAAAATGGAAAGGATGGCTACTGTAGGGAAAGAACATCATGGAGCAGATACAACAAAAAGGAGGTAAACAGCATGCAGAAGGACTGCCGTGAGGACTGGGGCCCTACTTATTGTAGTCTCGAGCAACGAGCAGCAGATTTTCACGAAGAACACGCAGCTCCTCCGCACGTTCAGCGACGTTCACCACATAATGGGGCGTCTCGAACAGCAGCCGCTCCCAGTAGTCAATCTCCACAAAGAGAATCAGCAGAGACCTTGGGGGGGAAGAAGAGCAGAGCAGCTGAAGGTGCTGCTCAAGGGCACAAGAGCCAACAGCAGGCCGAGGGGGCGCAGGGCTGAGCAGCACCGAGGCAGAGGAAGGGTCAGAAACGAAGCAGCATCTCCAGGTTGACAACACATGGCGTTGGCCCCTCCCCTCACTAAAGCAGCAGTAAAGGGGTTTGTGTTGCTTAAGGCATAAGCCCACCTATTCAAGGAGACAACAACAGAGTAATTTTGGAAGCTGAACAGTAGATGGATAAGGAGCAGAACCGGAATCTTAAGCTGGTGACGGAAACAGCTAAGAAGCCACTCGGTTCCTGCTGTAGGATTCTCCAAAGGCCCAGGGGCTGGCGGCTTCAGGCATTAAGGAAGGGCATGAAGGTGGGACTAAACCGGGGAAACCAGGTGAAAGTTTAGGAAGCAGCTCTCCCCATGTCCCCTCCTGTACTCCGCACAGTTAGGGCAGGTGCCCTCTTCACCTCAACAAAAGACTGAAGGCTTCTTTCCTGGAGAAGGCAGCACAGAACCAGAGGGTCTTTGGTCTGGACCCCAAGCCCATTTGAAGGAGAGAGGGGTCGGTAAGTGGCCATGTGCCCACTATGTTAAGACCTCCAGCCTTTTTTTCCTACCCAGAAACCAGCACTCTGGCAGCGGGCCCTACCCCCTCCAAAATGAATTTTGAAAGATTTTCTTCTGAGGCCTCTGCCCACCCTAAGAGGAAAAGTGCCAAGATGATGCCTTCAGTAATCCCCTGAAAACAGGCCCCCCCCCCCCCCCCAGCGCGTCAGCCTGCAGGGAAGCTCACAGGAGTGAAATTTTAACTTGTCAGTCAACAGCACAAATTTGGATAATACCTTCCTGATGTTGAGCTGAAAACTCCATGAGACACTTTTTTCACAATGATGTTCAGGCTTTGCCAGAAGTTTGTCAATAAATTTCTGGAGTAAAAATTTTATTTTATTGACAAGTATACTTTATAAAAAGAAATAAATGTGGCCCTACCTGATTTGGCTCAGTGGATAGAGCATTGGCCTGCAGGCTGAAGGGTTCCAGGTTTGGTTCCGGACAAGGGCACATGCCCGGGTTGTGGGCTTGATCCCCAGTGTGGGGCGTCGAGGAGACAACCGATCAATGACTCTCTCTCATCATTGCTGTTTCTCTCTCTCTCTCTCCCTCTCCCTTCCTCTCTGAAATCAATACAAATATATATTTTTTAAAAGAAATAAATGTGGGCCCTAACTGGTTTGGCTCAGTGGATAGAGCGTCGGCCTGCGGACTCAAGGGTCCCAGGTTCGATTCCGGCCAAGGGCATGTACCTTGGTTGCGGACCCATCCCCAGTAGGGAGTGTGCAGGAGGCAGCTGATCGATGTTTCTCTCTCATCGATGTTTCTAACTCTCTATCCCTCTCCTTTTCTCTCTGTAACAAATCAATAAAATATATATTTTTTTAAAAAGAAATAAATGTGGGAAATGATTTTTGCAAAATATTTTATAATTATCCTCAGACAAGTGGTCAGGCAGTAGAGTAGGAAAGTGAGCTAGCTGAGTTTACTGCTGACAAACCAGAATGAACTGACTCAATGGAGAAAGTGCTATAGGACTGGGGAGGAAGGAGAAAGTGCAAGCCCCAGACACAAAAAACAAACAGATGCCAGTCTCCCACCCTGCTCTGGGAAAATTCCACTACACGGAGGAATCTGCTGCCTACATAGTGATAACACAGTTCTTTTCAGCCAGGGTACAGACAACATCTGGAATATGTTTGCGATAAGGGCAATCAGTAAAGCTGGTCTGGCCATAAAATGTGGTAAAAGCCAATTTGGACTTCAGAGTTCAAATATTTGGGATATAAGGTGGGACAGTAAAAGCCCTTGTGAGATAAACTAGGTGCTATTAGGGACTGGAAGGCTTCCGTGACTAAGGGAGAGTCAGGTAATTCTGAGGACAATTAGCACATTTGAAAAGCATGCTTATTTCAAGATTTTATCTAGACATTGAATACAAAAGAATAAATTAGGAAAAGTAATTTGCACCTCCTTGGAGTTTTACTAGGCTTTGGAAAAGCTGAAACTGTCTTGGATTTCTTTACTGGTTTGAAGAGCCCAGACTTTTCAAAATCCTTCCCTATGATCATGTTTTTCCCCCTTATACATTATTTACTGGATTGAGGCAGTTTTACCTTAAAACCACAAAAATGTAAAGCAGCTTCTAACAGATCTCTCTAGAAAACAATTGCCAAAGGACAGGAGCACTTCTTCTCTCTGAAAGAAGTGTCTAGCTAATATTTGGGTTTCAGCTAAACCCAAACCATAAATATTTGGCCCAATGTTGCCTTGTAAACTCTACTATAAAGATTATGCAAATGGAATTTTAGATAAATATCTGATGTATTCCTTAAGATGACCACAGCAAACAGGAAAATTTTATCTTAACTAGATGAGCACAAGCTCAAACATTCGGTAAACATATCACTATGGAGGGAAGGGAACAAGATATAAGAAGTCTGGTTGAAATCTTCTAGTACAATAATCCAAAAATGTATATGGAACCACAAAAGACCCCGAATATCCACAGCAATCTTGAGAATGAAGAACAAAGTTGAAGGTATCATACTACCTGATGTCAAACTATACTACAAGACTATGATAATCAAAACAGCATGGTACTGGCATAATGGAAAAATTTTTGAAAGACTTTGAACGTACAGAACAGTGTGCTTAGTATGCTACTATTTATATTAAAAGCCTACTGTAGCCCTGGCTGGCTTGGCTCAGTGGATAGAGCGTCGGCCTGTGAAGGGTCCCCAGTTTGATTCCAGTCAAGGGTACATGCCTGGGTTGAGGGCTTGATCCCCAGTGGGGGGGCGTGTGAGAGGCAGCCGATCAATGATTCTCTCTCATCATTGATGTTTCCATCTCTCTCTCCCTCTTCCCTTCTCTCTGAAGTCAATAAAAATATATATATTTTTAAAAGCCCTACTGTACTTATGTAGACACTAGAGGCCTGGTGCATGGATTTTGTGCATCTGTGGGGTCCCTTCGCCTGGCCTGCGGGGATTGGGCTGAAACCGACAGTCCGGCATCCCCCCTGTCTCTTCAAAAATCTTATTATTGGGTTTATAAAGCCATTTTTATATGATCCTGTTCAACCATACCTCAAAAACCATGAACCCTATCAAAGCTAGGCTCCAACAGCCGCCACTGATCAAAGACTTTTCCCAAACCTCTTCCCCTTATCTTTACACTCAGCTTCTAAACTGCTTCCTTATCCATGTGGCTCAAACATCTCTGTCCTCACTAATGCCTTCGCCCCACCCCTCTGGCCTGATAGTCCACCAGATAACACTCAACCATGAGTGTCATCTCCCCTGGTTAGGCTGCCTTCAGCTGCCCAGGACAGACACACTCCGTTTCTTGTGTCCCTCGGACTCCATCTTGGCACAGACCTTCTCTGGCAAAACCCCTTCTAAATTTGCCCAACAGGTAAGGACATTCTGTGAGTTAAAGTCAATGCTAGTAGCAGCAGCCTAGAAATGTGTGAAATACCTCTTATTATAGGGCCTAGCTGATGACAAGAGGGAGCCAAAACCAATCAAATAAAAAGTCATTTCCTTCCAATCAGGAAAAAACTGTCACCAGAAGGTTTGTAATCTCTGTAGACAGATGCCTTACATAGCTCCTTCTTTATTTTTCTCTTCTGCATTTTCTCTTCTGTATATGGAAAGGAAGCACCGCTCCAAGAGTAGATATAACTATTCACTCACAGGGTGACAGAAGGCAGGGACTTTACCATTACATAAACTTCCTGTGCCTATCTTGGTTCCTAGCACGTGGAAGGCACTCACTATATATTGTTAAATAACTAGTAAATGAATTAATTACATTTTAAATAATTATGTGAAAAAGTCATAGTTATAAAGCTAAGAGGAGAGGGCATACTCCACAGCCCCACCAATTCTCAGGAAAGCCCACACCGTGGCTCCTGGTTTGGGTGATTTAGCTGAGCCACCATGGCCATCTAGTGGCAGAGCACCTACATCACTGGTTTAGTAGGTCAGTGGGGTTTCTTTTTTTAACCATTTCTTTTAAAGATAAAATATAAAATTAAAATTAGGAAGTGATAGGAAACATATTACAGTATAAGAGAGAGTTAGAGAGGATGGAGATAAAACCAAGAGATGGGAGTTAAACTCCTGGGAGAGTTGGGGAAGGGAATGGCACCAGAGACAGAATAAGTAGGAGGAGTCAGATAAAGGGAGAAGGGGTGGGTAGGGTCTTGTACTTGTCAAAGTTGACATCCAACATGCCCGCCTTCTCCTGGCTGATTCGTAACAATGGGGTGTCCAGCCGCCGAATGCAGTCCTTGTCCAGGGTTGCTGTCCAGTCTTGGAAGGTTTTTCGAACCAGTTCATCAATGGCCTGAACCATCTGCTGATAGGTATGTACACTCTCCTCTCCAGTCCCAATGTGGGGCAGGAAATGAGCGTTAGAAAGACACTGAGGAAGAAAGAGAATGGGAGGACCTACTTACCAATTCCTCCACATTACCATCTCCCTGAGACCACACACACACACACACCAGCAATGTGTGTGAGGCCTGCTAAGGAGATTGATTTTGACTATCGATGTTTCTAACTATCTCTCTCCCTTCCTCTCTGTAAAAAATCAATAAAATATATTTTTAAAAAAAAACATGCAATACCTGACTAGTAGTCAGGGGCCCTGGCCTCTTTTCCCTTAGATTGTCAAATTAAAAAATGACAACAGCCGTGCTCGATTCGGCAGCACATATACTAAAATTGGAACGATACAGAGAAGATTAGCATGGCCCCTGTGCAAGGATGACATGCAAATTCGTGAAGCGTTCCATATTTTTTAAAAAATGACAACAGTCAATACAACAATAATCGTCCAATGTGAATAAATCAAAATTGTACCTTTTTTTGGCAGAGAGGCAAAAAATACATTTTTTGGTGTTCCACAGAATTTTAATAATTAGTTTATGTGTGGCATGAGATGAAAAAGGTTAAAAATCGCTTATTTAGAGGGAAGGTGGAGCAAAAAAAAAAGAGTGAGAAGACGAGACCAAGGCACGATGAAGAAATGGAGTCAAAATAAAGAAATAGAAGCACAAACATTCAGTTCAAGAAAAAAGTTGGGCCCTAGCTGGTTTGGCTCAGTGGACAGAGTCTCAGACTGAAGGGTCTCAGGTTCGATTTCAGTAACGGGCACATGCCCGAGTTGCAGGCTCGATCCCCAGTAGGAGAAAGTAGGAGGCAGCTGATCAATGATTCTCTCTCATCATTGATGTTTCTATCTCTCTCTCCCTCTCCCTTACTCTTTGAAATCAATAAAAATATGTATTTTTTTTAAAGCTGGGGAAAGAAAGTAAATTACAGGAGGTGAAGGACATAAGAGGTATCAGATTGAAAACCAGTAAGTGCCCTTCCTCACTGAAGTCTGAGCCCACCACTTCTTAAGAAGCTTCCAATTGTCTGTAAGCTGCCTTATTCTCTCCCAGAACCACTTACATGATGGCAGATAGGTAATTCAGACTTATATTCCCCAAACGTTTATGCTTTATTTTTCTGTTTCTTTGTGCCTATTCTTCTAGGGCAGCGGTTCTCAACCTGTGGGTCTCGACCCCTTTGGCGGTCGAACGACCCTTTCACAGGGGTCGCCTAAGACCATCCTGCATATCAGATATTTACATTATGATTCATAACAGTAGCAACATTACAGTTATGAAGTAGCAACGAAAATAATTTTATGGTTGGGCACAACATGAGGAACTGTATTTAAAGGGCCAGAAGGTTGAGAACCACTGTTCTAGGGAGACAGGTCCTTTAAGGGTCTCACCTATCCAGTTCTCTGGATTTTGAGGTTGAATTACTCTTCTTGTGGCCCAGCTTCTCAGATGCTGGCCCCATTCCTCCTCTCCACCTTGACAGAAATGCCCATGTTCTACCAACCAGACTCACCATTGCTGCAAATCCAAGGCCATGGCCTGCCTCACGTGGAGCTGCATCTGCCACTCCCCTGGGTAGACTTCGTCTCTGGTCATGAAACTCACTAGGGAATTTCTGGACGGGCCCCTCCCAGTATGTGGCACAGCCTGCAAACTCTACCGACTCACTGCGGACACGTTTTAGCAAAGTCTAGGCACTTACATTCATGACCCTGTCGATGCGACGCCGCAGGATCCGCACCCAGTGTGCCTGTCCAGAAAACTGGGCCATGTAGGGCTCCAGGGACGGCCATTTCCTGTTCAGCTCACGGTTCACGAGGGCCAGTTCACTATTAAACAACATGTAGAGATCCACCGCCTTCTTGTCATATGTTCGCTTGATAGCCTAACGGAGAAGAGACAGAAGTTGACAATATGTCCTGGGGATGTGGGTTCCCCCAGTTACCCATCCCAGAGGAAGGCTACACCCTGCTGGGGGTCACACTCCTTAGCGATCTGGAAACCAGGGGCACAGAAGGAAGAAGAGAGACCATGGCAATTTAGGACACAGGAAAGAGCATGAATGGAGGCGGGATGGTGTCCGGAAGGCTCGTGAGGAACTGAGGGAAAGCACAAGAGAACACGGGGTGGAGGAAGCAGGCAGGGCAGCGACACCTCACGGGTTGCCAGCCTGTGGAAGGTATCCAGCAGCAGCACTCCATGCTCTACGTCTCGAACTAACTCGAAGGCAGAGGTGATCAAGTTCTGGGTCATCACCTCCAGGTCCTTGATTCCAGCACGGAAACTGCATCATCAGAGAGGCATGTTGAAAGGTGGGTGCCTTCGCCTGCCCCCAAGTGCACCCCTGAGTAAGAATCCTGTGTTATGTACCAAGATCTCCCCACGTGCCAGGCACTAAGTGCTTTACATGCATTAATCCACTTATTCCTTCAAACAAGGCAATGAGATAGGTCCTATCACTAACCTTAGTTCGTAGACGAGGGAACAGAGGCTCTAACTGGTAGAGTCATTGCCCAATCACATATCTAGTACGTGGCGGAAGTGGGCTTCCAGCCCCGAAAGGCTCCTCTGGAACCCTTCATCTCAGCAGACACTCCTTCCTTGCATCCATCCTGCCTCCCTTTCCCTGATGTGTCACCTCCACACTTTCCTTTGTACGCCCTCACCACTCCTCCTAATCTTGGCTCCCCTGACCTCCCTTCCCTTATCTGTGCAGAGTCAGCCTGTGGTTCTCTCACCGATTGTAGTCTTCATGCCAAGAGGTGTTCTTGACATCCAGGATGCCCCCACGAACAGCTCGCAACATGTGCAGATTTTTATAAAAAATATCCTCAATCTCAAGCAAGTTCCGCGTTATCTGAGGCCCCTGGACGCCAAAGAAGCAAGGAAGGGGACCTTGCTTGCCATCCACCCAGCGGGCAAAATGGTACTGGCAGTCACACACCTAAAAAAAGTCAACATCAGAATTCCTGCTCTCCTTTCCGAACTTGTAAGTCCTGTGCCCTTTGATTTAACTTAAAATGTCTAAAAACTAAAGAGGATCAACCAGATGCAAGGGGCTAGTAGGATGGATTTTGGCTGCAGAATGGAATAGGAGATACTAAGGCAGTAGTAACAGGCAAAAGTCTAAAAGGATGGGGTGGTGGTAGGGCACACAGGGATGCAGGAGGAGCCAAAGAGGTTAAGTTCTATGTTTAGCATCTTCCTAGCTCCCCCACTCCTGGATGGGAATTCTGGAGTGTCTGCGGTTAGCTTTGATTTTCCTCCCCTCACAGTCTTCCCACCTCAATAAGGTCCTTGCAGCGTTGCACAAAAGCATCAACCTGAGCAAATATGCTGGTCTGGTCTAGGACCCAGCCCCGACTGGAGAACCTGTGTTAGGAGAGAGACGGACCAAATCAAAAAGCAGGAACACTAGATATCAACCTGCCTGTGCAAAGCTAGAACTGGGTTCCTGGGTTCAGGGGGAGACTTAGAAATGAGACCCCAAGAAGCAACTTTCCTGAACCCTGAGAGAGAAAATGCAAGGTGAGGGTTACCAGCGAGGGGACAAAGTGCCTCGGTTCTAGGAAAAGGTTCATACATAATGGAATTTCAGACTTTGGGGCCAAGAAAGGAGGAAAAGGCCAGGAAGGACTTCTGGAATCAGGGAGGTGATTAGAGTGAGGAGAAAGAACCTAGGCTTAGGGGCCAGAATATCTGTATTCAGAGAGAAAACCTGGATCCATGTAGAAACTCACAGGTCTAGAAAAATATAATCCATAGACTTAAAAAAATAAGTGCAAGTGAAAGAAGTCAGAATCTACACTCTACAGCAGGGGTGGGGAACGTCCAGCCGGCGGGCTGTATAAGGCCCAAGAAATCATTTGATCTGGTCCTGCCAAGGCAACCGCAGGCAGGACTCAAAATTCAACAAATCTAGGAGTTGTTTCCACAGCAACATAAATTTATATTAATAAATGATATTAGTAAATGATATTATAAATATCTTAAAGGCCCTTGGCAGAAAAAAAAAGGTTGCTCTACAGGAATGAAGGGGGGAATCTACAGAATGTTAGAGGAGACACATCGTACTGGGTATGCATTTGCACAGCCCGCAGATAATGGTCTTTCCAGGCATGACAGCAGGAAATGCAGCCTTGTAGGTCCTCCTTGCTAGAAGAGACATATCCCTCAAAGATGCGGTCCAGGGAGATGGCATGACAGCATAAGCGGATGATCTCATTGCTCATCTGCAGAAGGAGTCCCAACGGCCTCAGTTCACAGCGTTAGTTGCACCCACCCCTTCTCTGAATCTCCCTGATGTGCCTCACATCTCAGCCTCCTACTTCCTGATTTGACTCCTGATACCCATCTTGCCTAAGTCCTCCACTGCTGGTGAACAGCCCCTCTGGTTTCACCTTCCTCCCTGCCTCAGCCCACCTCACAGCTGCACTGCCCAGCCAGCATTCAGCGTTTTCCCACACTTCAGTTCTGTCATCCCAGATGAAATGTGCCAGGTCCTGCTCCTCAAAAGCCAGTGTTCCTGCCCAGCCAGGTGTGGCTCAGTGGTTGAGCGTTGGCCCAGGAACCAGGAGGTCACCGGTTCGATTCTGGTCAGGGCATATGCCCAGGTTGCGGTTGCAAGCTCGATCCCCAGTAGGGGCTGTGCAGGAGGCAGCCGATCAATGATTCTCTCTTATCATTGATGTTTCTATCTCTTCCTCTCTGAAATCAATATATATATATATTTTTTTTTTTTTAAGCCAGTGTTCCTTCCTAAACCTACCTCTCGCCCACTGCAACTTCCATCTTTGAAAATGAGAAGAAGAGGGTCTTCCCCTCTTGTAAACTCAGCCTGGAAGTCTGTCCTTCCTGCCTCACTCCCCTCTTCTCCATCAACTCTTCTCAAAGCTCCTCTTCCCACGTAGGTTGCTTCCGTATGGAAGCAAAATGTCCAGCCCAGGCCCCAACTCTCAGAGCATCACTAACATTGATGACGCAGGCATAAGCCTTTGGTCCCTGACCTGAAGGGTGGTCCTTACTGTCTTTTCACCGTAGATCTTCTGTTAAAGGGATTCCACCTTCCTCAGGAAATCTGAAGACACATACCTTTCGGAAGAGGGAGGTCAGTCTCTCCCGAGTGTTGTAGTGGGGAGAGTTGACCCAGATGATTCGGATGAGACTGATCAACTTAGGAAGTTTATTAGAGATGTCCTTAGGCCGCATAAAGGCCAATTCCTGGTAAGGTTCCTTCAGGATTGACAAAAAAGTCAGGTTTGACTGTGCTTGACAAGAGCCATCCTGACAGGAGAGAGAAACCAGAAGTAGACTTGTCCACTGGAAAGAACTGGTTCAAAGCACTTTTTATCCATCTGAACCCCAACCTGACTTGCCTTCACTGAGAAGCATTCCCAATTAACCCAACCCTACCTGGTACTAATATTGACTTTTATTCATTTACCAGTTTCTACAAAAGTATTTTTAGGTCTTTGCTCATGTGTGAGTCCCATCTTGCCCACTAGACTGAGAGTTACCCAAACTTGGTTTTTTGTCTATTCCTCTAGTTTCTCCAGTTAAACTCAGCACTCTGCACAAAGTAGGTAATAGCTGTTGATCAACTAACCAGACATCACTCCCATTTATTCCCATAGTTCCCCTCACTGCCCTGTTCTCAACCAGGATTTTAGACTTCTCCACCTGGCTATGGTTCAATTCCCTTAATACCTAGCTTAAAATTCCACCTAGGGGAAGAAGTCTTCTATCTCCATATTCTACAGATTACATTGATCTTCTGTGTCCCCAACGCTCACATAACCAGCTTGCCACACTATATTAAATTTAGTTTTAAGTGTTTATCTTGCAACTCTCTTGGCTGAGCCACATGAGTTCCTCTTCAACCCCATGCCATCTAGTAATCCTATCTTGTGTAAGTCTTATGTTCTCCAACTGGATCGTAGGGGTTGGGTTCATAGAGGGTACTCAATGTATTTTTGTTGATTAACTAGTTGTCTCCCTACCTAAACTACAAGCTCTCTGGGACCATCCTTTTGTTCTACTACTTTTATACTCTCCCACAAATACAAGTTCAAACACTGGGTTGGTCTATTTTGCTGTGGATGATTACAATGGCTCCCTCATCTTGGCACCCTGTATTGTCCCAAGCACCGTCCACTTTCTGCTAAGCCTCCATCCTTTGATCCACCCACAAACCTGGATCTGCTGGGCCAGTTTCATAAAGGGTGTCAGGTAGGATGACTTGGCAAGGTGCAGGATGGACTCGATGTGTTTCACTCCCTCCTTCACCAGCTGTGAACTGATGCCAGACAGATCCATGCATCGGTTGCGCCAGAACTCAATCTCCTCCAAGGGACCTAGGTTTTCTCCTGTCTCCACAGTCTCCTGGGCACTGAGCACCTCCTTTATCTGCCGGGTCCAGTGGATCATGGAGGCTTCAGGGGAGAATACAAAATCTCTTCATTGCTTTACACTGCTCCCAGGCATGTCCTCCCCCCTGCCCCCTGCATAGCCCTCCACACCCAACTCCTTTCTCACCATCTGGACTGCCCCCTTTCCTCCCCCAGGATCCCCGACACACTGGGAATGCCAGCCACTCACTCTCTAGCCGCTGCACCAGCTCTTTGTCCTTAAACACCACCTGAGGCTTCATGTTCATGGCCTCTGCAGGGATGTAGAGAACAGTGTGCCCCTCCAGTTTGTACCGAGTATCTACGGGAAGGATAAGACCATAGAACTTCACAAACAGGAGTGAGTTTATGTCACCCAGTTCCAATCATGTTTGATGAAGTATATGCATTTTGGGAGAGCAGGCAGAAGAAACTGATATCTATATATCTCAAGAGGAAAAATAACAGAAGGCAAGACGAAAACTTCACTGAGGTATAAGAAGAGGTTGTCATAAAACAAGGTCAAAGATCCATGCCCTCAACACTCTCTTCTATATTTGCACACCCTCTCTGCCCCCACAGCATCTACATTTCCCCCTACCCCACAGGTACTCTTGGAAATCTCCAGCTGTAAGTTTTGAGCAGGTCTGGCTAACCATTCTACAGCAGAAATCTGTACATGGATTGGAAGACACATTCTGCACCCGGTTTCACTCATTCAACAAACACATACTGAACTGAGTACCTACTCTGTGCCAAGCAACATAGGTGCTCAGGATGACTCTCTGACCTGCCTCATCAGTTCTACTGTTGGTGGGGCACTAGGCACGCAAGCCTTTCTGCTCACCTGTCAGGCAGGCCAAGAACCTGTGCAGATGAGAAGCAAAATGATTTCGAATGCTCTCAGGCCAGCTGGTGTTTGTAAAGATCTGAGGGGCATAGACACCACTGAGGAGGCGAAGCAGGGCTGGGATGTAGGCACCCCGCACTGTCCCAAACTGCACAGTCGTCTCAAAGTTTTGTGGGGTGATGGGAACCGGTGCTTGGCGGATGAAGTACATAATCTGGTTCTGGGTCTGTAGGAAAGACAGTGAATAGATCAGACTTCAGTCACCAGGCCCAGCCTGATACCCAAAGGAATCTGAGGTTCCAGTCATGAAAGCCTGGCTGAGTTCTTTGTAACTTTCCCTTAGCACATGCTGGCCCTTCTCTAAATGTGTCATGAGGTGCTCCCTGTTCTTTTTAGGGACATAATAGAGTCCACACCCAGAGATGTAGGGAGGAAATGCAGAGAGCATACTTTGTGGATAGGGACTGTATATTATGTCCAACTTGGCTCCAGAACCTACCACAGTGACTAGTTCATAATAGTTGTTCAATAAGTGTTGGACGGATGGACAGATGGATGGATGGATGGATGGATGGAATGAAAAGAATAGAACAGAATACAGATATAGGAAAAGCAGGAAGGAAAAAGACTGGAAGAAAGAGACAATTGTCTAGGATTTTCTATTTCAGTTACAATTTTTCATATATCCTTCAATTTTGTTTATGATGAGTCTTTGTTGATGTTTGCATTCAGAAATTTATAACTTTCATGTAGTCAAAACTTTTTAAAGTTTCTGACTTCTACATGCTTAGAAAGTTCATTCCCACCTGAAGATCAGATTCACCTTTTTTTTCCCCTTTAGTGTTTTTGTAACTACTCTTTATAATTTAACATTATTTAATTTTAACTGATTTGAGAGAGAGAGAGAGGAAAAGAGAGAGAAGCATCAATTTGTTGTTCCACTTATCTATGCATTCATTGGTTGCTTCTTGGATGTGTCCTGACCAGAGATCAAACCCACAACCTTGGTGCATGGGGATGACACTCTGACCAACTAAGCTACCAGGCCAGGCATAATTTAAGTAGTAAAACTGAAAATAAAGCACAAATGAGAAATTAATAATTACCCATCTTCCCACTACCCAGAATTAAATTTTGACATTTTGTGTCTTCTTTTTAAGCAGTAAAGTTGCTATTTATTTTTTAATCTTCACCAGAAGATAT
Organism: Myotis lucifugus; assembly: GCF_000147115.1. NCBI lineage: Eukaryota > Metazoa > Chordata > Mammalia > Chiroptera > Vespertilionidae > Myotis > Myotis lucifugus. The sequence goes on along the minus strand of NW_005871468.1, from coordinate 68,519 downwards.
TTTTTCCATTGATTTTTAGAGAGTAGAAGGGAGAGGGTTGGGGAAGAGGAGAGAGAGAGAGGGAAACACCGATGTGAGAGAGACACATTGACTGTGTTTTTCTATAGCATAACCATAATTCCCATGCTTATTTAGTATTAGTTCTTTATGTAAATGAACTGAATGTTCACAGATTCTCCATTCCTGAGCTCTTCATTTGGTTTATTTCTTAATGAACTAAGTTTTTGTTGATGTCATTTTTGTTTTTTTAAAGGAGGGTTCTTTGGGTGGTTTTTTCTTTTTTCTGTGGGTTTTTTTTTTTTCTTTTCTGATTTTACACATGTCAGGACTGGGGGCCGGGGAGTGAACCTGCAACCCTTCAACCCTTCAGTGCAAGGACCAACACTTCAACTACTGAGCCACACCGGCCAGGATTTTGTGTCTATTTTTTTAAAAGCTTAACTACTATTATTTTTGTTAAATAATTTGCTAATTATAAATAACTGAAATAATGCATAAAGTTAAACAATGCATAAAATGTTATCTGAAATTCCACCACCCAAGCAATGCTGTTAACACTGGGGGAAAAACAGTATTCCAAACATCTTTCTATAGTTATATAACATAGAAAAATAAAAGTTATTTCAAAACAGGATCATGATACTTTTTAAAGTATTAAATTTAATTTAATAATGTGAATATAAATAAAGGACTTGATCTTTAGATAAGTCTTTCTTTACCTGTAAGAGAGATTTCTTCATAAAAGACCTCTTACTAAGGTTATGAGAGATTATGAAAAATATCGAGTTTAGTTTTCTCACTATCTTTCTATTTTAAATTCTATTGACTTACGCTTTGAAAGATAAGAACACTGACATTCTCATACTCCCTCTCATTTTCTCACCACTTTGCAATTTTTGTTCCAGTATTATCTTTACCTTGTCCAAGTTGATAACATTCACATTCTATAGCATAACCATAATTCCCATGCTTATTTAGTATTAGTTCTTTATGTAAATGAACTGAATGTTCACAGATTCTCCATTCCTGAGCTCTTCATTTGGTTTATTTCTTAATGAACTAAGTTTTTGTTGATGTCATTTTTGTTTTTTTAAAGGAGGGTTCTTTGGGTGGTTTTTTCTTTTTTCTGTGGGTTTTTTTTTCTTTTCTGATTTTACTTTTTGCTCAATTTATCAAGAATTCAATGGTAATAAATTTTAAGGACATTTCAATTGGCCATCTTAACCCAGGAAAGCATAATTAAGTCTGTGACCTATGTAGAATGTATTTCAATATGCTAAATATATTTTTTCAGCTATCTTGAGGCATATTTGACAAATAAAAATTATATGCATTTAAGGTATGCAACTTGATGTTTTGATATGTCTACACATTGTGAAATGATCATCACAATCAAGCTAATTAACATGTCCATCATCTCACATAGTTACCATTTTATTTTTCTTTTATTTTTTTGGTTAGAACACTTAATATTTGCCCTCTTAGCCCTGGCCAGGTAGCTCGGTTGGTTAGAGCATTATCCCCAATACAGTAAGGTTGCAGGTTTGATCCCGGGTCAGAGCATATACAAGAATCAACCAATGAATGCATGACTAAGTGGAACAACAAATCAATGTTTCTATCTCTTTCTCTAAAAATAAATAAAATAAAAATTAAAAGAAAATATTTGCTCTCTTAGCGAAATTCAAGTACAAAACACAGCATTATTAGCCATAGTTACCATGCTGTATACTAGATCTTGAAACTTTGTACCCTCCCCTGCCCCAGTTTTATTTTAATAAAACTGACCTATATATGCCAAAACCGGTTACAAATCTGTAATCTGTTTCAATGAGTTTTTCCCCCTAGATTCCACATATAAGTGAGATCATATAATATTTATCTTTGTCTGACTTATTTCACTTAGCATAACAACCTTCATGCCCATCCATATTGTTGCAAATGGCACAATTTTCCTTCTTTCTCATTGCTGAATAATATTCCAGTGTGTATGCTTGTATGAATCCTATATAATAAAAGGCTAATATGCAAATTGACCGAACAGCAGAACAACCAGTCGCTATGACATGCACTGACCACCAGGGGGTAGACGCTCAACGCAGGAGCTGCCCCCTGGTAGTCAGTGAGCTCCGGGAGTCTCTCCCACCTCCATGGCAGTCGGAAATCCCCCAAGGGCTCCCAGACTGTGAGAGGGTGCAGGCTGGGCTGAGGGACCCCTCCCCCTCCACCAGCGAGTGCATAAATTTTGTGCACTGGGCCTCTAGTGTGTGTGTGCGTGTGTGTGTGTGTGTGTGTGTGTGTGTGTGTGTACATATATATACATATATATATACATATTCTCCATCAGTGTTTGCTTAGGCTGTTTCCATGTCTTAGCTATTATAAATAATGCTACAATAAACATGAGGGTTCAGATATTACTTTGAGAAACTGATTTCATTTCCTTCAGATATATACCCAAAAGAGGAACTGCTGGATCATATGGTAGTTCTACTTTAAAATTTTTGAGGAAATTCCATACTATTTTCCATAGTGGCTGCACCAATTTACATTCCCAACGACAATGCATAAGGGTTCCCTTTTTTCACATCCTCATGCACATTTGTTATTTCTTGTCTTTTTGATGATACCCATTCTAAAAGGTGTGAGGTGATGGTGGTTTTGATATTCATTTCCTAATGATTAGTGATGTTGAGCATCTTTTCATGTACCTGTTGGCCATTTGTTTGCCTTCTTCGGAAAAACATCTTTTCAGTTCTTCTGCCCATATCTTAGATTGTCATTTTGCTACTGAGTTTTATGAGTTCTTCATATTTTTTGGATAATAACCTCTTAACTGATTTATGATTTGCAAATATTTTCTCCTACCTTAGGTTTTCTTTTCATGTTGTTGTTTTCCTTCGCTGTGCAGAAGTTTTTCAGTTTGATGTAGTTCCACTTGTTTATTTTTGCTTTTATGCCCTTTGTTTTTGGTGTCAGAAACCCTGTCCTATTTGACCAATATTTCCACATTTCCCCCTCCCTTCAGCTAAGGAGATCTTTTTTTCTTTTTTCTTTTTTTAATGTTTTTATTGATTTCAGAGAAAGGGAGGGAGAGAGATAGAAACATCAATGATGAGAGAGGATCATTGATCAGCTGCCTCCTGCACGCCCTCTATTGGGGATAGAGCCCGCATGTGCCCTGACGAGGAATTGAACTAGTGACTTCCTGGTTCGTGGGTCAATGCTCAACCTCTGAGACACTGACAGGGCAACTAAGTAGACCTTTTAATGGAAAAATGTTGTTTTTCGTGTTTCCCAATTCCATTCATTGAATAATTCTTCCTTCCCTCAGATTTTAAATGCCATTTTTGTAGAAAATGCTTACATATATGGTTCTGTACTTTCTATGTTTCTTTACTGTAGCTTATATAATATATATTCCTGCCCCAGTACAACTGTTTTTAATTACTGTAGTTTAATAAAAGACTTTCATTTTCACAAATCTCCTCCAATACTTTCCTTCATCATTTTCTTTGTTATATTCATGCATTTTTCTGGATATATTTTTAAATCCTTTACACGAGGTATCTAAGGACTGTGGCACTTTGATTGGATTGCATTAAAATAGTACATTTTTTAGATGGAATGATCTTAATATAATATTAAAATTCCCACTCAGAAACAGGGTATACCTCACCACATCCAAATCTTCTTTCATGGCCTTCAGCAAAGGTGTTTTCTTTCATATAAATCCTACATATATTTTGCAAATTTTTGTCCCTTTCGTGAATAAAATATTTTTTCATCATGCTTTGTAGCTGATTATTGCCAATATATAAGGGAAATCAATAGCCTGTGTTTACATTTAATATGTTTCACAAATTGTGTCATTATACAGGATCATGCTCATCTTCATTATCATTGTTATTTTTGTATGTGTACTGGCAATAACAGCAAAGCAATAGCCTTTTTCTTTTCCAACATTTTATTTCAAATTTTTTCAAGCATATAACAAAGTTAAAAGTATTTTATAATAATGACCTGTACACCTACCACCCAGATTCTACCACTAACACTTTACTATACAGTGGGGCCTTGACTTACGAGTTTAATTCGTTCCGAGTCTGAGCTCATTAAGGAGCTCGTTAACTCAAATTACTCTATCAACTCAATGCAAAAAATCAGCCGAGAGACAGCTGGTATCTCAAAAAACTCGTTAGTCAGGACACTCGTAAGTCAATGAGCCACTGTATGTCTTTTAACTGTCTCCCTACCCGTGATTTACCCTTCACTAATGTATCCCCCACCTTGTTGAAATACTTATATATCTAATCCATGGACGCCGTCGATATGTCCCTCTGGGATAGAAGCCAAATTCTTTGCATAACATACAAGGGCCTTCACAAGCTGACCCCAACTTCAGTATCATCTCCCACAACTCCTCTTTTCTTTGCACATAAAGTGGTCTTTACTGACACAGCTCTTATCCAGCCTCCATGAAATCCTACTTACTCTGCATCCCCAACTCAAATATCACCTCCATCACCAAGCCTTGCCAGCATTCACTGGCCACATTAGTTGCTCCCATAAAGCTCCTATAAAGTTTTGCTCATGCATCATAATCTGTTGTAAATACTTCTTATATGTCTGTCTTTCCCACTGGACCACGAGATCATCAAAAGCAAAAGCCTGCTTCGTTCCTCTCTGTGGCAACAGAACTTGGGCACAGATGACAGAGATACGCGGAACCCTCAGCTCCCGGAAGACCACCTTGGAACCTGAGGAAGCGGAGTACCCACCTGTACAGGCATGCCCATTTCTAGCTTCAGCCCCAAAATAGGGTCAATGAAGATGGTAAGGATGGGCTCTGTCGGGTCCTGGGCAAAGTGTTCCAGCATGGCATCATGCTCCACGGTCCATTTGGCATCCGCCAGTCCTGTCAGCACAGTCCGAGACAGGAAAAAGGGCTTCTACAGAAGGAAAACAGCCAAAAAAGATACAGCTGTTAGGATGAGTCATCTCTCCCATCCACAGTCACATGTGAGGACACAGAAAATGAGAGCAGTCAGACAGGACCAGAACAGTGAAGAGAAAGCTGAGGATGAGCTGAATGACAGGTTTCACGCTTTTTATAAAATAAGACAATGAGATTCTCTTGCCTCCATAAGTAAAAACAGAATGGATTGTAGAGGAAACCCAGGGTTTTTCTTGTTTCATTTCAAAGAAGGTTATCCTGCCTTGAGATCTTTTCTTCCCAAGGTATTTCATTTCTGCCTGTGGCTGTAAAAATGCATCAGCGAGCAACTCTCAACCTCAAAGTCAAACTAAATTAAGGAGAACATGTAGGACATTAGCCTAAATCAACCAATTAGAAGTAAGGAGATGACAAGCTGGAAAAAGGATAAGGGTGCAAGAGCAATTTCTTCATGATGCAACAGCCTCCTCAAAAGACTGAAATAAGTATGAAATACTAGGTAAGAGTCAATTGGCATAGCAGTGAGGACGAAGTGAGGAAAAAAGACAGGAAAACACCAAAGAACAAATTAATTAGATGGAAAGGAAACTGTAATTGATGACTAGAAAAAAAATTAATCTGTAGAACTTTACTAAATAAATTAAGGACACAAAGATATAAAGATATTAAGTGAACTTGAGAAGCCACCCTGTCCTTCTCCCATATTCCTGGAATATGAGAAGAAATATCTTTTATTTAAAGTTTCCAGGTCAGCCCTAGCTGGTTTGGCCCAGAGGATGGAGCGTTGACCTGCAGACTGAAAGGTCCTGGGTTGATCCCATCAAGGGCACACGCCCAGGTTGAAGGCTTGATCCCCAGTAGGGGCGAGCAGGAGACAGCTGATCAATGATTCTCTCTCATCATTGATGTTTCTATCTCTCTTTCCCTCTTCCTTCTTCTCTGAAGTCAATAAAAATACTTTTTAAACATAATAATAATAATGAAGTTTCCAAGTCAAGAAAACTTAGACAGTGACCTAAAATCTTCCCTATATTAATCACTTGTATGTCATAAGTGTCTATAGACACAAGCGGTGGACCTTTTTTAATTAAACTCAAAATATCGTGGCAGTTAACTGGTTAAGACACAGATGAACCAGTGAGAAAAACACTAAGACCCTGATAAATAAATAGACAAAAGGAAGTAAACCGGCATGTCATAAAAAAGAAAAATATATGCCCTAACCGGTTTGGCTCAGTGGATAGAGCGTTGGCCTGCGGACTTAAGGGTCCCAGGTTCGATTCCAGTCAAGGGCATGTACCTTGGTTGTGGGCACATCCCCAGTAGGGGGTGTGCAGGAGGCAGCTGATCGATGTTTCTCTCTCATCGATGTTTCTAACTCTCTATTCCTCTCCCTTCCTCTCTGTAAAATATCAATAAAATATATTTTAAAATAAATAAATAAATAAATAAATAAATAAAAGAAAAATATGAAAAAATGTTCAATTTCAGTTGAAATCAAAGAAATACAAATAAAAATAGCAAAGATATATCATTTATTGCCTATCATTTTTTTAAATCCTTGCTAAATTGCTAACACTTAGACCTGGAAAGGGTTTGTTGCTAGTGTGAGGACAAAAGGTGCAATGCATTTGGAAAACAGCTTGGCATTATGTATTAAACTAGAGGCTCAGTACACAAATTCGTGTACCAGTGGGGTCCCTTGGCCTGGCCTGCAGGATAGGGCCAAAACTGGCTCTCCAACATCCCCAAGGGGTCCCGGATTGTGAGAGAGCACAGGCCAGGCTGAGGGACCCCAGTGGGGCAAGATCAGGGCCGGGGAGGGACACAGGAGGTTGGCCAGCCAGGGAGGGACCGCGGGAGGGCTCCAGGGCATGTCCAGCCCATCTTACTCAGTTCCAATTGGCCAAACCCCAGCAGCAAGTTAACCTACCAGTCAGAGTGTCTGCCCCCTGGTGGTCAGTGCACATTATAGCAAGCGGTTGAGCAGCCTTAGCATATCATTAGCATATAACACTTTGATTGGTTGAACAGCCAACCAGTCAACCGGACACTTAGCATATTAGGCTTTTATTATATAGGACTAGAGGCCCGATGCACAGAGATTCGTGCAAGAATGGGCCTTCCTTCCCCTGGCTGCCGGCACCGCCTTCGCTCTGGCCAGAGCCTCTTTTCCTCCTTCACTTGGCCCGGAGCCGCCTTTCTGCCTTCCCATGCTGCCCAGAGGCCCAGAGCAGCTGAGACGGTATGGAACGCCTGTGTCGTCACCATGGTAACAACGCAAGCGTCCTGCCCCGCCCCAGCCACTAGGCACCTGCATATGCAAATTAACCCGCCATCTTTGTTGGTTAATTTGCATAGTCACTCCTGATTGGCTGGTGGGCATCGTGAAGGTACAGTCAATTTGCATCTTTCTCTTTTATTAGTGTAGATTATTAGAAATGTTCTGCCCTGCCGGTTTTGCTCAGTGGATAGAACAGTAACCTGCAGACTGCAAAGTCCCAGGCTTGATTCGGTCAAGGGCACATACCCAGGTTGTGGGCTCCATCCTCAGTAGGGGGCATGCAGGAGGCAGCCAATCAATGATTCTCTCTCATCACTGATTTTCCTATCCTCTCTGAAATCAATAAAAATATTTTTTTTAATAAAGAAATGTTCTTGCCCTAACTGGTTTGGCTAGAGTGTCAGCCTACGGACTAAAAGGTCCCAGGTTCGATTCCGGTCAAGGGCATGTACCTTGGTTGCGGGCACATCCCCAGCAGGAGGTGTGCAGGAGGCAGCTGATCAATGTTTCTCTCTCATCGATGTTTCTAACTCTCTATTCCTCTCCCTTCCTCTCTGTAAAAAATCAATAAAATATATTTAAAAAGAAATGTTCTTTACTCTTTGATTCAGTCATTCCGTACACAGGAATCTAAAGAAAATATTAAGTATTTCAAAGTGTGCTAGTTTTATTTATAATATTCATCACAGTATTATTATGAGAGCAAAAAAAATTAGAAATGGCAAAATGTCCAAGAGTCATGATTTAACTATGGCACATACATCTAATCAAGAACTATACCGCCATTTTAAACAATAAAAATAATAAAATGGTGCTTACAAAAAAAGTATATTATAGCTGGGCTGGTGTGACTCAGTAGTTGAGTGTTGACCTATGAACCAGGAGGTCACAGTTGGATTCCTGGTCAGGGCACATACCAGGGTTTCAGGCTTGGTTCCCAGTAGGGGGCATGCAGGAGGCAGCCAATCAATGATTCTCTCCCATCATTGATGTTTCTATCTCTCTCTCTCTCTCCCTTCCTCTCTGAAATTAATAAAAATATTTTAAAGTATATCATAACTAGAGGCCTGATGCACGAAATGTGTGCATTGGTAGGGTCCCTAGGCCTGGCCGGCAATCAGGGCTGATCAGAGCCTTCCAGCTGCCAGCCAGGACCTTTCTTCATTCCGCACCACCCCCTGGTGGTCAGCACAAGTCATAGCAAGCAATTGGTATCCCAGTGGAACTCCCATGGGGACAATTTGCATATTGGGCTTTTATATATAGATAACATGAAAAATGATAAAATGTTTTGTGAAAAAGCTTAATAAAAAGTATAATAATGGTATATGGTACAGTTAGGATTATTTTATTTTATTTTTTCTTGTTAATTCTCATCCAAGGATATTTTTCCCATTGATTTTTTAAAAATATATTTTATTGATTTTTTACAGAGAGGGAGAGGAATAGAGAGCCAGAAACATCGATGAGAGAGAAGCATTGATCAGCTGCCTCCTGCACACCCCCCACTGGGGATGTGCCTGCAACCAAGGTACATGCCCTTGACCGGAATCGAACCTGGGACCCTTCAGTCCGCAGGCCAACACTCTATCCACTGAGCCAAACCGGTGAGGGCCCCATTGATTTTTTAATATATATTTTTATTGATTTCAGAGAGGAAGGGAGAGGGAGAGAAAGAGACAGAAACATCAATGATGAGCCCTAACTGGTTTAGCTCAGTGGACAGAGGGTCAGCCTGTGGACGAAAGGGTCCTGGGTTCAATTCCAGTCAAGGGCACATACCTTGGTTGCAGACTGTTCCCCGGCCTGGGCCCTGGTCTGGGCCCTGGTCAGGGATCATGCAGGAGGCAACCAATTGATGTGTTTCTCTCACATCAATGTTTCTCTCTTTCCCTTTCTCTTCCATTCTTCCTAAAAATCAATGGAAAAATATCCTCGAGTGAGGATTAACAAAAACAAACAAACAAAAAATCAATGATGAGAGAGAATCATTGATCGGCTGCCTCCTGCACACCTCTCACTGGGGATCGAGCCCACAACCTGGGCATGCGCCCTGACTGGGAATCAAACTGTGACCTCCTGGTTCATTGGTCAATGCTCAACTACTGAGCCACACTGGCTAAGCTCCATTTATTTATTTATTTATTTATTTATTTATTTATTTATTTTAAGAGAGTGAATAGGATGGGGGAGAGAAAGAGAGAAACATTAATGTGAGAAACACATTGGTCAGTTGCCTCCCACACGTGCCCTGACTAGGGCTGGGGATCCAATCTGCAACGTTTGGCCAGGAACTGAACCCTTCAGTGCACAAGCTGACACTCTAACCACTGAGAAACACCGGCCAGGCCAGTTAGGATCGTTTTTTATTTTTATTTATTTTTTAAAATATATTTGTATTCATTTTAGAGAGGAAGGGAGAGGGAGAGATAGAAACATCAATGATGAGAGAATCATTGATCGGCTGCCTCCTGCATGCTCCACACTGGGGATTGAGCCCTCAACCTGGGCATGTGCCCTTGACCGGAATCGAACCTGGGCCCTTTCAGATAGTGGGTCAACACTCTACCCATTGAGCCAAACCAGCTAGGGCTAGGATCATTTTTTTTAAAAAAAAAACTGACAAACCTATACACGGGAAGAAAAGACAGGTACCAAAGTATTAACATTGAATGTGTTTAGGCTTTCATGATATGACTTCTTTTTCCTTTCTTTGTTTTACTTTTCTGTACCTTCCAATGTTTTTTTTTTAATGAGTAATTATTACTTTTCTCTCATTTACAAAAAATTTCAAGGTCACCACTCCATTCTTCTAACCCAAGTATCTATAGCTAAGCTCTGATACAACTTGGAAATAAAGGAGTATGGGTAACATAGTGCCAATTTCTAAAAGTGCTTGAAGTGGCCCTAACAGGTTTGGCTCAGTGGATAGAGCGTCGGCCTACGGACTGAAGGGTCCCAGGTCAAGGGCATGTACCTTGGTTGTGGGCACATCCCCAGTAGGGGGTGTGCGGGAGGCAGCTGATCGATGTTTCTCTCTCATCGATGTTTCTAACTCTATCCCCCTCTCTTCCTCTCTGCAAAAAATCAATAAAATATATATATTTTTTAAAAGTGCTTGAAGTGGCTTCTGTAAATTATTTTGCCAAAGGAGAAAACTGAAAGAAAGGGAAAAAAAGAACATCTTAGAAATTAGTATCCAATTAGCCTTGGCCCAGTGGTTCAGTTGGTTGGAGTGTCATCCCATACAGCAGGGCACATACCTAGGTTGCTGGTTCGCCTGGTCACTGCATGTAGGAGAAGCAACCGATTGATCTCTCTCTCTCTCTTCCTCTCTTTCTAAAAAATCAATAAAAACATATCCTCGCCCTAACCGGTTTGGCTCAATGGATAGAGCGTCGGCCTGTGGACTCAAGGGTTCCAGGTTCAATTCCGGTCAAGGGCATGTACCTTGGTTGCAGGCACATGCCCAGTAGGGAGTGTGCAGGAGGCAATTGATCGATGTTTCTCTCTCATCAATGTTTCTCTCTCATCGATGTTTCTAACTCTCTACCCCTCTCCCTTCCTCTCTATAAGAAATCAATAAAATATATTTTATTTTATTTTTTTAATATATTTTATTGATTTTTCACAGAGAGGAAGGGAGAGGGAGAGAGATAGAGAGTTAGAAACATCGATCAGCTGCCTCCTGCACATCTCCTACTGGGGATGTGCCCACAACCCAGGTACATGCCCTTGACCGGAATCGAACCTGGGACCTTTCAGTCCGCAGGCCGACGCTCTATCCACTGAGCCAAACCGGTTTCGGCAATAAAATATATTTTAAAAAAACAACAAAAACATATTCTCAGGTGAGGATTAAAAAAAAAAAGACATTAGTATCCAATTAGGACAATATCTGCCGGCTTGTTCAATTTGTTCAGAAGTTCACCCCTACAATTGATAAAGCTTGTCGACCTTCTACCCAAGGTGAGGAGATAAGGAAGGGACAGCTAAGAGGCCTGTTCCTCACTGAAACCCTCTTCTTCTGGAGAGGGGGTGGCATGGATAACTTTGCCCTTTACTTAGTGAGCTGGATCTGTAGTGCATAGGTTACCAGTAGAGGATAGAGAAGGAATTGACAGACTGAAGAGAATTCCTCAGACCCCATGCTACAACTAATCTTTTGATTCGCCATTTGTTGGAGAGGAGTATTTGTCTCAAGAAAAATCTAAACTTACCACATCCACCTCAGGCTCCTCTAATTCTTCTTTCTGTACTTCAGGATTCTCTAACTCTGGCTCTGGGAAGAATAAAGATTCAAAAATGAAAGCATTCCTTAAAAAGTTAAACATAGAATCACCCTACGACCCAGCAATTTCACTTCTAGGTATATACCCATGAGAATTGGAAGCTGATACTCAAAGAGACATTTGTATGCCGATGTTCATAGCAGCACTATCACAGTAGCCAAAGATGGAAACAACCCAAGTGTCCATCAACAGATGAATGGATAAAAAACAAAGTGTGGTGAAATATTACTCAACCCTAAAAAAAAAAAAAAATGAAGTTCTGCTACAATTCTACACCATGGATGAACCTTGAAAACACTAGGCCAAGTGAAAGAAGCCAGTCACAAAAGACCACACATTGTATAATTCCATTTATATGAAACGTCCAACACGGGCAAATCCATAGAGACAGAAAGTAATTAGTGGTTACCAGTGTCTGAGGGGGACGGGGAAATAGGGAGTGACTACTAAAAGGCTAGGGTCTCATGCAACTTAGAAGTAAAGATGTAGGGGTCATCTGGTTCCAATTTCTCAGGCTTAAAGTGGCTTATTGGGGGTGGGATGAAAATGCTCAGAAATTATATAGTGGTGAGGGTTGCACAGCTTTGTGAATATACCAAAAATTGCTGAATACTTTAAAGGAGTGAATTTTATATCTCAGTTTATACCAAGTGGCTTCTCTTTTAAAAAGCTGACTGGGGCTGGAGTGGGTCGGGGGACGCAGGGGCACAGGGGCATAAGTACTAAGTGGATATTCTAGGCATTCAGCTTCTGGCCTTCCATTCTTCTCTCAATCCTCTTCTCACGTAGGGAAGCTGGATTCCACAGAAATCGGCCCCTTTCCAAACAACCAGGCTGCTGGGTACTCATTTCTGCCACACTCACTCTGGAACCCCCTCAAAACCCAGGAGGGTATTTCTCTCCTGATCTCTCCTGACCCAGGTGTACCTCCTGATCTGTTGCTTAAACAGGAGCCTGGGGTAAAATTGGTGGGTTTCCCATCTGCCATGGCTGAAAGGAGGATGGAACCAAAAGACTTTGGGAAACACACACTCCAACTTCCAGAAAGAAAAACTAAGAGGGGAGTGAGACACAGAGGCCAAGGACAGAAATCATGAAAAGGGGTGGAGTCGATGATTCGAGGAGCTTTTTGGTAAATGGGACAGGTGACCAAGAAATCCACCTCCCTTTGAGAAAACTGAGGGCATTCAAGATTTCAGACAGGAACTAGGCCAGGGGAGGGAGACTGAGACAATCTTAAGAGTAAACTGGTTTTGCCCGGTCAGCATGGCTCAGTGGTTGAGCATTGGACCTACGAACCAGGAAGTCATGGTTGATTCCTGGTCAGGGCACATGACTGGGTTTCGGGCTTGATCCCCAGTGTGGGGCGTGCAGGAGGGAGCCAATCAATGATTCTCTCTCATCATTAATGTTTCTATATCTCTGTCCATCTCCCTTCCTCTCTGAAATCAATAAAAATATATTTTAAAAAAAATTTTTAAAGAGTAAATTGGCCGAAACCGGTTTGGCTCAGTGGATAGAGCGTCGGCCTGCGGACTGAAGGGTCCCAGGTTCGATTCCGGTCAAGGGCATGTACCTGGGTTGCGGGCACATCCCCAGTAGGAGATGTGCAGGAGGCAGCTGATCGATGTTTCTCTCTCATCGATGTTTCTAACTCTCTATCTCTCTCCCTTCCTCTCTGTAAAAAATCAATAAAATATATTTAAAAAAAAAAGAAAAAAGAAAAAGAAAATAATTTAAAAAAAGAGTAAATTGGTTTGTCTTCTATAACACAATTTATATAAAATCTAAATCATGCAATACAAGTATATGATGTTCATGGATACACACAGTAAAAATTTTCAAAAACATCAACTCAGGATAGTGGTGACCTCTGGAAAAAGAGAGAAGGGTTTGGGGCGGGGTGGAAAAGCATAGGAATTTCCTTGTTGCTATCACAATTTATTCTTACATTGGGTGATGGATACGTGAGTGTTCATTATATTATTCTCTATACTTTTTCTGAAATACGGGTCAACAATCCCTTATCCAAAACCCTTGAGGTCAAGCATATTTCATAATTTAGAATCCTATATAATAAAAGGCTAATATGCAAATTGTCCCCCAGGAGTTCAATTGGGAGTTCGACCAGGGGCGGGACCAGCCAGCCTCAATTGGGGCAGGCTGGCCAAACCCCACCTGTGCACGAATTCGTGCACCGGGCCTCTAGTTGTAATATAATATGATATGTAATGCTCCCCCCCAATGAATGACGTCATTGAATGACGAGGGTGGAACTGTTATGAATGAGATTAGTGCCTTATAAAAATGGCTCCAGAGAGATCCCTTGCCATTTACCCTCAACCTTCCAGCAGGCTCTGGAACAGCACTGCACAATCAAGTTTTTAATATCAGTAGTATTTCTTCAGTAAAACATGTGAAAATTTATACTACGTGGTTTAGACTATAAATATGTCATGTCAGTTTAGGTTATGTTATACCACCAAGTAAGTTTGGATGCCCAACTTTGGGGGAAACTCTTTTAGTTCTTAGGGCTTTTTAAAATTACAGATTTTTTTAAATTATAGATTAGGAACCTGTACTACTTCTCTTTTTAAAAATATGTTTTTATTGATTTCAGAGAGAGGAAGGGAGAAGGAGGGAGGGATGGAAACATCAATGATGAGAAAGGATCATTGATGGATCCGCTGCCTCCTGTACACCCCCCACTGAGGATAGAGCCTGCAACCCGGGCATGTACCTTGACCCGGAATCAAACCGGTGACCTCCTGGTTCATAAGTCGATGCTCAACCACTGAGCCACATCAGCTGGGTTTGTACTACTTCTTTTCTTAATGAAGAGCACTTAAGAATGCAAAGGATGGCCCTAGCCGGTTTGGCTCAGCGGAGAGAGCGTCGGCCTGCGGACTGGAAGGTCTCAGGTTCAATTCCAGTCAAGGGCATGTACCTTCGTTGCGGGCACATCCCCAGTGGGGTGGGGGGGGGCATGATCAATGTTTCTCTCTCATCGATGTTTCCTACTCTCTATCCTTCTCCCTTTCTCTCTGTAAAATATCAATAAAATATATTTTTAAAAAATAAAAATATATTTTTTAAAGGATGCCCCAGGTAAAAGGAGAGGACTATACTTAGCTCACAGTCATATCTACACTGGCCTGTGCCTTAGGAACAGCCCAGTGAGAGCAACAGCTACCAAAATCCTCCCAACCCTATTGGTCCCAGCTCATTTTACAGGGAAAGAATCCCTCAGATCAAAGCCCCAGGAGGCAGCCTCTTTAAACTCTTTTCTCTCTCAGTCTAGACCTCAGGCTTCTTTTCCTGTGGCCCTGAACCTGAACCTCCTTAGTCAGCCAAGGCCCTGCCAACATGAGGGTGGAGATACAAGAGCCTCAAACAGATGGGGAAAGCATCAGTCAGGCTTAGGATTCAAAGGGTGGCAAAGCAGACTGTCTCCATGGTGATGGGCTTAATGGGAGAAAAACATTATTTGTTTTGCCACCCAGGGTGAAAATGGGAAAAAGGAAGAGATTAAACCCTCTCCAGTGGGGTAGGAGCAACCATGAACACTTGAATAAGGAGGACGAGGCTAAAATAAAGGATTGGCTGGTGAGCTCCTGGTGCACTGGGGGACATTTTTAAGGCAGAAAGAAGAAGCCCAGGCTCTGCAGGAGGAAAATACACAAAAAGGGACCCGTCGGCAGGCCTGAGATTCTGCTAACCCCCCTGCTTCTTACCCAAAAACAATAGAACCTGCCTGCTCCCCAGCCCGAAGACCCTCCTGAATATTAATATTCTCCCTCCAAGCCCCTGGCAGCATGTACCCACCAGGCTTCTCCTTGAGAGGCTCTGGCTCCGGCTCGGGCTCGGGCTCGGGCTCGGGCTCGGGCTCTGGCTCTGGCTCTAGTAGCTCTGGCTGCCGCTCCAGCTCCGAGCTCCGCCTACTGTCAGGCTGGGTGGCCTCCCCAGGCTCTGGGGCCGGTGGGGCCACAGCAGCCTGAGCAGCTCGCTTGCGGGCATTCTTCTTGCCACCCGCCTTCCGCTTCTTCTCAGCTTTGCTGGACATCACGGCACCAAAACCTGCAGACACACAGGAAACTGGGAGTCCACAAGCAAATCCACCACAGTCCCGGCTCCATTAACCACAGGGGCCTTGCAGTCCTCGCTCCTTCCCCTGGGATATTCCACTTCCTTCAGAGCATTGGGTTAAAAATCGATGGGATCCCTCAAGGCATTAAGAATATGGAAGTTGTCCTGACCGGTTTGGCTCAGTGGACAGAGGGTTGGGCCGTGGATTGAAAGGTCCCGGGTTCGATTCTGTTCGAGGGCATGTACCTTGGCTGCAGGCTCAATTCCCAATAGGGGGCATGCAGAAGGCATCTGATCGATGTTTCTCTCTCATCTATGTTTCTAACTATCTCTCTCTCTTCCTCTCTGTAAAAAGTCAATAAAAATATTTTTTTTAAAAAAAGAATATGGAAGTTGCCCTGACCGGTTTGGCTCAGTGGATAGAGCATTAGCCTATGGACTGAGGGGTCCCGGGTTCGATTCCAGTCAGGGGCGTGTACCTCAGTTGCTGGCACATCCCCAGTGGGGAGTGTGCGGGAGGCGGCTGATCGATGTTTCTCTCTCATCGATGTTTCTAACTCTCTATCCCTCTCCCTTCCTCTCTGTAAAAAAATCAATAAAATATTTTTTTTTAAAAAAAGAATATGGAAGTCAAAGATGGTGGTCCAACAGACACCCCATTAATGAGGGTTTAGGAACTCCCCTCCTGCCCAGAAGTATGAGAACGTAAGATAATCAGGAAAAGGTATACCAGGCGGAGGTGTGGTTACACACACCCTCAACCACCCGATCCCTCAGAGTCTCGGCTGAGTGAGAGGAGACCCCGGGAAGGGAAGGCGGTCCCCAGGCCCCCACCCTTCGTCACTGTATCAAGTCAATGAAGCAAACCAATATGCTTTTCCTCTGTGTCTCCTTTCCTCCCACGTTACCCCTGGAAAGGGGAGGAGCGGGAAAGGGGAAAATACTCCTCCTGCTCAAGCTAAAATCTGCAACTTCCTTAAACAAAGAAAAACCACCGTATTTACATCGTCTCACTGGCTTTCATTCCCGAGGGGTAGGAACCTTGTTCTGCGTGTGCCGAAAGGGCCTCAGCCTACCTGGCTGAGTGACTGATCATGAAAACCAAGATCATTTGACTCCAAACGCCCTGAGAACAGACTGGAAGAAGGAAGGACGAGTCACCCACCACGGACTTTCTGTGTATCGGGGAGGACAGGAGGGGAGGAGGAAGGCCAGGGTGGCTGGAAGCAGGGGCACCCCGGGCAGGCGCTCAGGACCCCGGGGCACTGTCTGCCTCGCTGGGCATTCCCTCCCCGCTCAGTCCTCTCCCGACAGCACCCGTGGCTTCCCTTCCTCACCCCCGCGGGCTGTCACCTGCCCTGAGCTCCGCTTATGAGTTTCAAACCCGAAGGATTTGAAACTTTGCTCCAAGGAGAAACGTTCTATGGGGCCAACACGTCAATGAAACCAACTCCAGCAGCCCGGCTTCCTCCAGGGTCTCCAGGGAGGGTCGGGCTGTGCTTCCCTGCCTCCCGCCGGAGCCTCCCCTCCGGGGCATTTGGCTGCCAAGGCTGCCGGCACCCTCCCATGGGTTCACCCCACATCCCACAGGGCAGGCCCCGGAGGAGCTGTTGTACTAATTAAATACTGTGGGGGACCGGCCCTCTCCTCAAACGGACCACCAGTGGGCAAATGTCCTCTCCCAGGAGCTTCTTCATACAACTATCCCAACGGTCCCCGCTGCTCCAGCTCAGCGCCAACTGCCCCTTCTCCTCCCCTCCCCCCACAACTGCCGCTTCCTCCCTCCCAACTGTCCTTCCGACCCCCTCACCACGGCCCCTCTCCCCGCAGCTCCCAAGTCACCCCGGCATTCTTTTCCTCCTCCCCTCGCCCCGGACACACACCTCACGGCGCCGACCCTCTCCTCCCTGGGCCGACGGAAGGGCCACTTCGGCTAAGAAGTTGCCCCGCTTGGCCCTCTCAGACCCGCGCGTGCACGCGTCGCCATGGAAACCCGGGGCCGGGAGGGGCGGGCGGCAGCGGTGCCTGACCGCCGAGCGGGCGTCCTCGGCGCAGGCGCAGTGAAGACCTGCTCCGCTGCCCCGCTCGGCTGGAGGCGTCCCTGCTGGAACTCAGGGCCAGCGGGCTGGGGGCGAGGGGAGCCACTGGGTCTGGCAGGCTGGAGGGTGCGTGGGGCTTGGGCCGAGGACAGAGCTCAGCGGACTGTGAAACAGTGAGCTGCCCTCCTGCGGGACACTAAACAGGGAGAACCCAAGGGTCCGCCCCCGCTCGGGTCTTAAGGGACCGAATGAGTCCAGCAGATGGCGCCCGGGGTCCCGCCTGCGAGGCTCATCAGCGCTTACATGGCGCTCCAGGATTTCCAGGCAGCCGTGGCTGCAGCTGGGTGCGGGGGAAAAACCGGGGCTGGAGCACCCCTGCCCTCCAGCTCGTTCCCCCTTCTTAATTCGGACTGGGGTCTAGGATCGCCCGGCATCGCGGGGCGGGGAAAGGGAGGGAAGAATGGAACTGGAATTTTTGGAATCTGAGGACTGGCTTTGGAAAGCATCGCTCACTTTGGGGAGAAACGGGAGGCGGGGACTCCTGGGGAAGGTGACCACGCCGGGGAGGCGCTAAGATCTCCATAAGAACAAAGGTTGCGTCCTGGGGAAGCGAGAGGAGAGGGGTGTGAGCGGAGGGGCAGCCCTCCACCGCGGCTAGGGGGCGCTGCGGGCCGCCGGGGCCGCAGGGACAGGCGCCTAGAAGACTGCTGTACCTGAGGCCAGAAGACGCTTCAGGGAGACCTGGGAGACAAGGGAGAAAGCCATCCAGGGGGATGGGAAGGCACCCCACCTGCTTCCATCAATAGTGCCTAATTAAGACAAAGCCAGCAGTAAGCCCACTGATTGCATTTCCATGAGGAGCTAAATTGATGACATTTTCTTTGCTGGATGAGGAAAGGGGAGCTGAGGTGGGTGTTCCTTGGGGGTGTTCACACCTGACAGGTCTCATTATGCCAGGCTGGCACTGAGAGGAGTGGCAGTCTCTGATACTCCTGAAGAGCCAGTGCATTAACCCACACTCAGACTCAACTCTGACCTCACCATTCCACCTACCCTATCTTTATTTCCAGAATTGACAGGCCCTGCCCTTGGCACACACCACCACTACCATTATCTTTGGGCTCTGATTTGCAGCCTCCTGCCCAGCCCAAACTCCTGTTACTGAGAGCAAGGATTGAAAGAGAGAGGGGTCCTGCCACACCCCAAAACCAGCTGCACAGCAAGCCAGGCTAAGTGGGAGTTCCTCTAATCAGATAGGCAGGGGGTGGCAGAGAGAGGTAGCATAATTGGTCAGATCCCCCAGGGAGAGGTTCCAAAGAAGTGAAGATGTGAGGGGAGGCCTAGGGTAGGGCCTCTTATAGGCAGGGCTCAGGGTTCCCTCTTTAATAAGGAACGTTGTGTAGACCCATTTCTTTTCTGACTCCAACCTTGGCTGTGCCTAGGGATCTCGGCCCCCTACATTATGCTAAATAGATAATCAAACATTTCACTTTGCTAATTACTGCTCAATCCGATTAAACGCTGCTGAAGCTCATCAACAGAGGTGGAGGTAGGGGGAAGGGATGGAGTGGGCCAACCACAGCTGTGATG
>NW_005871468.1:45809-47323 GCF_000147115.1 Myotis lucifugus | reverse complement strand
CCAGTGAGGGGCGTGCAGGAGGCAGCCAATCAATGATTCTCTCTCATCACTGATGTTTTCTATCTCTCCCTCTCCCTTCCTCTCTGAAATCAATAAAAAAAATATTTTTTAAAAACACAAAACCCCAACATAAACCACATTCAACACACATACTGCAACCTTCTGTACCACCAGCCATACCACAGCTTCCAAGAAGCTCAGAGCACCATCCTTGCCCTCCCAGAGCTTAAAATTTAGTTGAAGAAAATGCAACTCACATACACAGAAGAAACAAAAGGGGGAGGGGGAATAGAAGACTGAGTTAGAGCAACTTCTTAAATGTGGATTCTAGACCCTAAAGGACCTACAGGCGGAGGCTGGGGAGGGACAAGACCCATCTGGAATACGTGTGAAGTTGTGATGTCATCCTCCCTATTTCCAAACGCATCTAGAGTTTACCTCTGTGCTTTGCACTTGCTGGTCCCTCTGTTGGGTATGACATTCCTCATACTGCCTGCCTGACTCCACGTTATACATGGTCCTCATGAAATGTCAGCTCTTCAGCCTAGCCGGTATGGCTCAGTGGTTGATCATTGACCAGGAACCAAGAGGTCATTAGTTCGATTCCCAGCCAGAGTACAAGCTGCCAGCCAGTTCGATTCCCTGTTGCGGGCTCAATCCCCAGTAGGGGTGCATGCCGGAGGCAGCCGATTGAGGATGTTTCTCTCTCCTCGATGGTTCTATCTCTCTATCCCTCTCCCTTCCTCTCTCTGTAAAAATCAATAAAAACATTTTTCTAAATGTCACCTCTTCAGCGAAACCTTCCTGACCTCCTGATCTAAAACATCTGGTTACCCTCCACCCTCTTCATCCTGTTTTGTTTACATCATTTATCACCACCAGAAATTTTATTACGTTGTTCCCCGCCAAAATCCGGACTTCATGAAAGCAGGGATTTATTTACCATATATACTCCCAGTATCCCAAACAGTACTTGGAACAAAGTAGACACTTAATATGACGTTGAGTGAATGAACGAACGAACGAACGAATGTCTTCCTGCCTTTCTATTCGTTTTGTTGTAATTGCTACCCTAGGAGAGTGTTTGTGTACTTGTACCCAGAAAGCAAACAGGATGGCATGGGAGGAAAGTCACCAGCACTTTCAAGCAGCTCCAAAGGCACACAAGTCACTACACGTGTGGAGGCTAAAGGTCTTGTGTTCATGTTTGGGGGGGGCGGGGGAGTCTACAGATACCAGTGCTCCAAGGGGGCGGGTCCCCGGGTGCTCCGTAGAATTTGCTGTTTCTCTCTCCAGCTGTGCGTCTGTCCCCAGGTGTCTTCCTATCTCTCAGCATGTTATGATGTCTCTGCCGCTTTGGTGAGGTGCTTGTTTGTCTCAGAGGAGGTTTATTCTGCTTCCCTTCCCTTTTGTCTCTCCACCTGTGTCTCTAGATGTATGTGTAGGGGGAGTCTCCCTCAGCTCCCTTTGCCCCCTCTCACACACAACCCTGCCCCAGTCCTTGGACCCCTCCC
>NW_005871468.1:42118-43545 GCF_000147115.1 Myotis lucifugus | reverse complement strand
AGACATTTGACTGCCCCCCCCCAGGAGATGGTATTTGAAGAGCCTCTGTCTAAAAGCCATTAGGCAAAAAGGAGAAGTGGGGGTGGGGGGGGGATGCTAGGGAAGAGGAACAGACCTAGAGACAGAAGAGAGAAAGAGAACGAGAGAGAGAGAGAGAGAGAGAGAGAGAGAGAAGAGAAAAACAGTGAGAGGCAGAAAGAAAGAGGTGCCAAGCAAAAGACAGACTGTTCCCGCCCCTGGATCTCAGTGGGTATGGGGAGCAAGCAGCCCTGGGTCATCAGAAGAGGCGGCTGGTCTCTGCCTCCTCCCCAAGGGAATAGGACACGGGGACACAGACAGAGAGGGCACACGTGGCCAACCACAGGGCAGGAAGTGATTCAGTGAAAATCTTAAGGAATCCTACAAGTAGAGAAGAGGGCAACAGCCAGGAGGAGTAAAGAGGCTGGTGGGGCAAAAGGGGCCAAGGAGATGCCAGAGGTGTTCCTCCAACCATGAATTACACGGAGGAGCACCGCCAGGAGGGCTGGATCCGAGAGAGCCAGGTGGGCGGAGCCCTCATACCTTGTAGTAGATGTTCGGAGGGCTCTGGGGGGGCCCATCCTGCACGATGTACACGGGATGCCCATAGTCACCACTCACCTTCTCATAATGGGGACAGAAGGGGGGGTCTGCAGCCCCACTGCCCCGAAGAGCTATCCCTAGTTCCCCAGGCTCAGCCTCCCTAGGTCCCATCCCACCTCCACCCCCCAGGCCCAGAGACCCTCCCCTCCCAAAGGAGCCAGGACCAGGGTGGCGACTCTCCGAAGGCTTGGCCCGCCGTCTCCGCCAACACATGGCACCCCCAGCCCCTGCCACGCCCAGCAAGAGCAGCGCCAGCCCCCCTGCTGCCCCGGCCACTGCGGGCATGCTGGGAGGGGGCAGGGGGCCTTCAGCACCCCGGGAGGTTGCATTGCTGGTGGGGTCACCTGGCAGGGAAGGGGTGAAGGAGGAAAGAGGGGAAGGGGCTGAAGGAGCCACCTGGGCATCTGGCAGCCAGCCTTGGGGGCCCCATGGGCTTCCAGTGCACAGGCCCCTTGGGGACCCCAAATTCCCTCCACCCCTCCAAGCCCAGCTCCGAATCCAGGTGTGTCCAGCCCTTCCGCTCTGTGCCAGAGTCCTCCCCACTCCTCTGACAGCACTGATTGAAGCGCTGACTTGGCTAATTAGTTCTAATTGAGTCTTTTCCTCATTTGGCTTCCATTCCCTTCTCACCCTCCCATCCTCTCTTCCCCTCTTCCCTCCCCCCCAAAAAAAAAATCTAAAGAAGGAGGGAGAGGGTGAAGGGAAGGCAGCTGGGATCCAAGAGCAGAGAAGGCTGGGGAAGGGAGGAGCTGGACCCCTCGTTCCTACCTGGCACGTTCTCCTTCCCAGGCTGTAGGCTGTGGGCT
>NW_005871468.1:32439-34168 GCF_000147115.1 Myotis lucifugus | reverse complement strand
CAACAACAACATCACCTGTGACTTTTTCACCCAGCTTAAGAAATAAAATATACAAAACTTCAGCCCAATGAAACCTTCCCTCAGAGGTAAACACTATCCTGAATTTACCATTCTCATGAATTTCTTTAGGAATATATTTATACAAAGAAAAAACAATGTAGCCCTAGCTGGTTTGGCTCAGCGGATAGAGTGTCGGCCTATGGACTGAAGGGTCCTGGGTTCAATTCCGGTCAAGGGCACATGCCCGGGTCGCAGGCTCAATTCTCAGTGGGAGGCATACAGGAGGCAGCCGATCAATGATTCTCTCTCATTACTGATGTTTCTAACTCTCTCTCCCTCTCCCTTCCTCTCTGAAATCAATAAAAAAATATTTTTTTAAAAAGAAAAAACAATGTATAGCATTATCCTGCATACCTTTAAACTTAATATTAATGATATCACACTGTTTGTGATTGTGAGATTTAACCATGGTGACAACATTTAGCACTAATTCACGCATTTTCACTGCTGTAGAGTACTTCATTCATCTCTCCTTTTCTATCGACAATCACCGATGTCTTTCCATTTTTTAGCTAGTGTGTTTTTTAACATTCTGGTACTCATGTGAGAGGGTGGGTTTCTCTGTAGTTTCTGCTAACAAGGAAAATTATTGGGCTCAATGCCATGTACTTTGCCAACTCTGCTAGGTAATGTCACATTTTTTCCCCAAAGAGCTCATCCCGACTCACTCTTCCACCAACTGCATAGAGTGCCTGTTGCTCTGCATCCTGCTGATATTGCCAGAATTAAATTTTTCTCAGTTTGAAGGCTGTGAAATGGTATACATTTGCGTTTCCTTCATACTACTGAGGTTAGACATTTATCTATGTGGGGTTTTTTGAGGCATTTATCTGTTTATTAATAATTTAAGTATGCCTTTTCATAATTTTTGTTCATTTTTCTACTAGGCTTTTGTCGTTTTCTTACTGATTTGAAGGAAATCTTTAAATCATCTGGACCAGTCCTTTGTTAGTTATTTGCTTGACTTTGGGTGATGTCATCCAGCCATGACTTCAGTTTCCACCTCTCTATTCTGAACCCATATATCCAACTGCCTGGTAGAAAGCTCCACTTGGCTATCCCACAGGTACCTCAAACCTGCCACCTTCAAGCCTGCTGTTCCTCCTGGGCCCCACAGCCAATTTCCAAGCCTGAAATCAGCACCAGCCTGAATGACAACTCCTCCTCCTCCTCTTTTCTGCCTTTTCACTCTCGGTCCAGCCCGTATCATATTTTGCCAATTCCACCTCCTGGAGTTCTCTTGCATCTGTCCACTTCCCGTCATGCCACATGGAGCCACTGCCTTCTTGCTAGCATTTCTGCAAAACCCGACATGTTCTCCAGGCCTCCCTGCACCCTCACACTCCAATCTACCCATCCATTCTCATTTCCACACCACGGCCGCATCAAGGCCCTGCAGACCTTGTTAAGCTGGAATTCTGTGCAGCATCACCTTCTTAAAATGTTCCAGTGACTCTTCATAACCCTCAGTATAAAACCCCTCTTAACAAAGCTTCCCTATCCACCTCTCATGGCTCACCTCTCTGTGCTCACTCCTTAAAAATCTCTACTGTTTTTAGCTCTCAGTTCTCAGAAGGTACCAACTCACCATACTCAACCTGCAGGCTTTCACACATACTAGTGTCTAAAGCTTGTAATACTCTTTCTTTTCCACCTCCCCCCAACTTTC
>NW_005871468.1:29200-30481 GCF_000147115.1 Myotis lucifugus | reverse complement strand
AAAAAAAAAATTTCGCCGAAACCGGTTTGGCTCAGTGGATAGAGCGTCGGCCTGCGGACTGAAAGGTCCCAGGTTCGATGCCAGTCAAGGGCATGTACCTGGGTTGCGGGCACATCCGCAGTAGGAGATGTGCAGGAGGTGGCTGATCGATGTTTCTCTCTCATCGATGTTTCTAGCTCTCTATCTCTCTCCCTTCCTCTCTGTAAAAAATCAATAAAATATTTTTAAAAAATTTCTCTTATGAAAAGGATCTTCATCAAAACACTTCACTGAATAATTTATATATAAATATCCTAGAAACAACCCAAAATGTCCAAAACAGAGGAATAGGTAAGAAAATTATCGCCAAAACCGGTTTGGCTCAGTGGATAGAGCGTCGGCCTGTGGACTGAAAGGTCCCAGGTTTGATGCCAGTCAAGGGCATGTACCTGGGTTGCGGGCACATCCCCAGTAGGAGATGTGCAGGAGGCGGCTGATCGATGTTTCTCTCTCATCAATGTTTCTAACTCTCTATCTCTCTCCCTTCCTCTCTGTAAAAAATCAATAAAATATATATTTTTTTTAAAAAGAAAGAAAAAAAAAAGAAAATTATCTATCATAAGTACTCAGTGCATTATCACACACCATTAAGACTGAAGCACCATGAGAAACATTTAGGATATGATTATTCTAAAAACAGCAGTATACCAAACCATCTACTATAGGATTACAGCCACTTAAAGAGCTTCAGTACTTATACAAAGCTTTAAAAAAAAAGTAGAAAAATTTAAAGGGCTGAATTTTGTAGACTGGTTATTGATGACTTTTTTCCTTTTTAACATTCCTATTTCTCTTAAATGAGTTTGTGCAATAAATTCTCAACCTCCCATATATTCAGTGTCTCATGTAACTATCCCTGCTCCTGAACTCTTCTTTTTTTATTTTTAAATCCTCACCTGAGGATGTGCTTATTGATTTTAGAAAGAAGGGAAGAAGGAGAGGGAGAGAAAGAGAAAGATCAACGTGAGAGAGGATATCAATTGGTTGCCTTCCGCATGCACACCAACTGGGGATCAAACCTTCAACCTAGGTATGTGCCCTGACCAGGAATTGGAACCACAACCTTTTGATGTACAAGATGAAGTTTCAACCAACTGAGCCACATCGGCCAGGGCCTGAATTCTTCTTTCAGGATGGCCGCACCGCAGCCACCTGGCCCTGAGAACCACTGGTTTCTGTTCCAGGAACCAGGGTATGGAGTGCCTTATATTTTGCACTGAGAACTCAAAGGTCTGCAGCCTC
>NW_005871468.1:0-28139 GCF_000147115.1 Myotis lucifugus | reverse complement strand
AGCCGATCAATGTTGATGTTTCTCTTGCATCTATGTTTCTATCTCTCTATCCCTCTCCCTTCCTCTCTCTCTCAAAATCAATGAAAACATATTTTTTTGAAAGACACCCTTGTCTTTCACCCCTGACAAACCCCAACCAGACTATCCTCCATGTTTGCACTCAACTAATATCAGTGACTGCTAGTGCTTATTGAATACTTACTACATCAGGCACTGTTTTAAGCACTTTACATTAATTCTTTTAATTTTCACAGCTCTGTGAGGTGAGTGTCATTATTATCATCCTCATTTTAAAAACTCAGAAACTGTGGTCCATTACCTTGCTGGGGAAAGATGCATAAGCACGCTAATTGTTTTGACTTTAAATGGATGGCAACACATTTCTAGTGAGCAATGGGCAAAGATGAGCAATCCTCCACATTCTATGGTGGTTTTGATCTTCAGCTCTCCAGGACCGATCCTTCACTCCTGCTCTCTGCCTACAGGCCCTCTTCCTTCAGCCGATAAGCTCCCTTTATGCTTCACTGAGAAGCCAACAGAGAGACACTGAAATCTTCCAAACACCAAACAGGTGCCTCTGAATGCATCTTCTGCCTTTCCTTCTACAGCAGCAGTTCTCAACCTGTGGGTCGCGACCCCTTTGGCGGTAGAACGACACTTTCACAGGGGTCGCCTAAGACCATCCTGCATATCAGATATTTACTTTACAATTCATAACAGTAGCAACATTACAGTTATGAAGTAGCAACCAAAATAATTTTATGGTTGGGTCACAAGATGAGGAACTGTATTTAAAGGGCCAGAAGGTTGAGAACCACTGTTCTACAGCAAGGGATTATCCTGAACCTATCAAAGACCTCTAATGTACTCTGGAGCCTGTCTTCACCCAGCTACTCGGTGGCTTTGTTAACCCTTCTCTCTCCTAGAGCACCAATTCCTGTCTACTGGAGTTATTCCTGACAACACAGAGGCAACCATTAACCCTATTTTGGACTCACAGTTCCTCTGGTCATCATTCCATTTCTGTTTCCTGTCATAAGAAAACTCTTCCAAGGAAGTGTCTATATTTCCTCTCCCACCCACTCTGATTGGCTTCTGCCTCCATCACTCCCCTGAAAGTACTCTTGTCAGGATCACTAATGCCTTCTTGGGTTATTCTCTAAATCTGCCTCCCTTTCAGCAGCGTTAGGCATGACTCTCTGCCTCCATTTTTGTAGTTTCTTCTGCACTCCTCCTCCATATGCTGGAACGCAGGGCTCTGCTTGAGCCTTCTCCTTCTCCATCTACACTCTCTCTTGAGACGGAATCCACTCTCAAGACACAACATATTATCTACATGCTCCCCCACTTCTCAAAGTATATCCCCAGCCCCAACTTCTCCCCGTAGTTTTACATTTCACAATTAATGTACCTAAAAACTCCTGACTTGTCCCAATACCTTTTTATATCCCTGTTTCCTGCTCTGAGTAAATCATACCATCCCTCTGGCAGCAAAACCTGGACACCACACTTGACTGCTCCCTTCCCTGCACCTCCACATCCAATTGACCTCCAAGTCCTACAAAATATACTTCAAACCCATCCACATCTCCCCATCTTCCCTGACACCACCCTGGCCCACGCCACCATCATTTCTTGCCTGGACCATGAAAAACGCATTCTAATGAGTCTTCCTGATTTCACTGTTGCCCACCCACAGTCCATTCTCTAAAATTCAGCCATCATTTCACACCTGTTTTAAAACTCTACATGGCTTCCCAAATAAACTCCAAATGCCTTACTGACAAGATCTGACACAATGTGGCTACTGGCCATCTCTCCATAAGCAGCACCCTTCCCCTCTCGCTGGCCTCAGTCCAGGTGCATTAGTCTTTTTTCTGTGCCTTGAACACACAAAGCTCTTTCCCAGCTCTTGGTTTTTGCAAGATCATTGCTTCTCCCCAGAATGCTCTTTCTACAGTTCTTCACATGACTATCTCATATCCTTCAGGTCTCAGTTTAAATGTCTCCTTTTCAGAAGGCCCCTTCCTGACCATTTTATCTCAGTCGTATCCTCTCGTTATTCTCTCATTCTGTTTTACTTCCTTCATAACATTTATTATCATTTGTAATGAACTTGGTTATTTATTGGTTTGCATGTTTGTTGTCTATCTCCCAAACAAGAAAGCAAACCAGCTCATCTGTCTCATTCACTTTATCCCAGCACCACACAGTAACTGATGTATTGGTAATCATTCAGTAAATATCTGTCAGCACTCTCCCTCTCAGGAGCACGCCCACACCTTTCTTCCTTCTCAGGCATGCATCTCCTAAACTCTAAGGTCCCCACAAGACTTGTAACCAGGGGAGCAATGGGCAGCGGCAGTTCACCCTGGCTAACCACCTTAACCCGTCTCCAAGGTTCCTTTTCTCTGACTTTCCAGTGAGCCAAAGCAGCCCTGCCTGGGACCATTTCTTTCCTATAACATTTCTAGAGAGCCACAGCAGCCCCACCTAGGCTCCCTCCTGTTGCTTCTTCTGTCCTAAGCCCTTCCTTGTTTCACTGTGCCCAGCTTTAATAAATGTACTCTCAAAAAAACCTGGCCCTAGCTGGTTTGGATAGAGCATCAACCAACCCGCAGACTGCAGGGTCCCAGGTTCAATTCCAGTCAAGGGCACGTATCTCAGTTGCAGGCTCAATCCCCGTGTGGGAGGCAACCAATCGACATATCGATGTTTCTCTGTCTTTCCCCCCTCCACTCTCTCTAAAAATCAATGGAAAAATATACTCGAGTGAGGATTAACAAAACATAAAATACCATTAAAATAAAATTTTAAAAATAAAAAAATCTGTAAGTCAATTAAGTACTCTCACTAAAAGTCACTACTCTTTTATGGAAAACACATATTCCTGACTAAAGAAGGGACAAACATCTCTCTAAATGACTTTATACCCTAGTTCAATTGGTTACAGCGTCCTCCCAACACCAAGGTTTTGGGTTCAATCCCAGTCAGGTTGAATGCATAAATAAGTAGGATAACAAATAGATGTTTCTTTTTTTTTTTAAATATATATTTTTATTGATTTCAGAGAGGAAGGGAGAGGGAGAGATAGAAACATCAATGATGAGAGAGAATCATCAATCGGCTGCCTCCTGCAGGCTCCCTACTAGGGATTGAGCCCACAACCCCTGGCATGTGCCCTTGACCGGAATAGAAACCCTGGACCCTTCAGTCCACAGGCCAACGCTCTATCCACTGAGCCAAACCGGATAAGGCAACAAATAGATGTTTCTTTCTTTCTCTCTCTCTCTCAAATCAATTTTAAAAAACAAAATAAAAATAAATAAAGGACTTCAGAATTTAGGATAAAAAATGCTACCTATGGAAATTCATGATGAAGAAGATGTTCAGTGTCTGGTGAAAGGGCTGGTTTAGCCCTTACCCTTACCATTTCTGCATATTCCCGCTGTTCCCCTTCATTGTACATCTCTGGGGGTAGGTTATAAATCCGCAGGATGTTATCAGCACTATTGGTCAAGATGCAGGAACCATCAGGGGCCCTAGGAGTAGGCAAAGGTTAGAAAGCTAGACAGACCTACATTTTCCAAGTGTAGGGCTAGGGCTGAGCCTATGTCTAGGGAGTAAATTCCCCCCAGAACCATGAGGGAAGTAGAAGACAAAATCCTAGGTGAATCTGAAGTTCAGTCCAAGAGGGATTCTTACTCCTACTCCCACCTCTGGTGAATCCTTCTCCCAGGTAAATGGGGTTTTTGGAGGTAAAAATCCTGGTGTGTTTATCTCCCTGCCCCGTTTTCCTTACCACTTACAGCCTTTCAAGAAGTTCTCAGGCTGGGCGCTGAACTCTGACCAGGAACCACTGAGAAACTGAGGTAGTTGGGAGAAGCTGTAGCTCCAAGTGCTGGAAGGAAGATGGGGGACAACAAACCTGAGTCGCCAAAGCAAAGAGGAAATAGGCCTGGAGAACTGGGACTGAGGACCGGAGGATAAGGGACATCGCACACTTCCATGCATCTCGGATTTCCAATGTCCTCGGATTCCCTCCGTCAACTGCCAGCACCACTTACGTGGACCCCTCCTCCTCAGGAACGGGCTCCTCAGACACACCTTCCATGGCTTCTCCAGGCCCCAATTCTGGCCCGTTCGTTTCCTCCGCAGGAAGGCTCACATTTTCAGAAAGTTCTTGCTCCTTGATTCCAGGGCTCAACTCACTGGGAGTGCAAACCCCTGTTTCCGGGGAAGTGGAGAGAGAAGCTGGGTCCCCCTCCTCGGGCTCCTGGGACACAGCTGAGCCAGCCATGGGATCGGGGGACACGCGGGGCAGATCATCGCCTTCGGATGTCAATGGCATCAGTTCTGGGTCCGTATTTGTATCCATCGGGGAAGCCTGAGGCGAGAGACGGGCTGAAGCCGGGGCCTTGTCTGCAGACAGGCAGTAGGGCGCTAACGGTGGCTCCTCGGACGTCTTCATACCGCCGAGGAAGCGCGGCAGGCATTGGCCTCGGCCAGGCAGCCCTCTTCCCGCTGGCTGCCAGCTAGCTGCCCCGGCCGCTCCGCTTCAAAATTCACCAGGATCCGGGAAGCCGACTAGAGAGACCCACCTGTGCCTCCCTTCCTCTTCCGGGAGGGGGCAGAAGACCCCGGGAATGGAACGTAGCCGCTGGGACACCAATGTTGAAAGCACCGCGGACCTCAGCCGGGTTGGTCCCTACGCGCCACTAGCTCTCGCGAGATCTGGGCCAACCTTTCAATTGGGTCTCCGCATCTCGGCTCAGATTTCGCGGGCGACCCACCGAAGGGGCGGGACCAGGAGTCACCATTCCCATGAAGCCGTGGGGCTTCTGGTGGCTCCTGGGAGTTGTAGTCTGAAAGCGTCCGCCTAGGCGAGAAAAGCCCGGGCTCCCGCGGTCGTTCTTAAAGCGCCTACTTCCCACCTCGGGAGCAGAGGGCGCTAGCGCCATGCTTGATTTTACAGGTTTTGAACTTGTCCATCTCGCCAAGTTCTTCAGACTTTCGTCTCTTCATTCATTAAATAAATATTTATTACTGAGCGCTTAGTTGCTTCCCAGTACTGTACTAAGCCCTGGGACATAAAACAGTGAATAAGAAGTAGACTAAAGTTAACGCTGCTGTGTATTAAAGGCAAGGAACAAATATTTTCAGATAGTAATAGGGCTGTGATGTAGAGTATTAGGGGAAATACATTAGATTGGGGTCTTAATAAAAGCCTTCCCAAAAGGTGGCCTTTTAGCTGAGAAGAAACTACCCAACTATCTGGGAGAGAGATAGATGTTCCAGGCAGAGGGAACGGCAAGTACAAAGGCTTTCTTCCTTCCACCTTCCAATTGGATACAATGGCAGGAGCCTTCCAAAATGGTTTCCACCAATTCTGTCCTCACGACGTTGGCTCGTCTGACTTCCCCATCGCAAAATGTCGGTAACTACGGCACCGATACAGCGGAATCCTGACTCTTCCCCCTCTCCTTTCCAACAGCCTCCGCCCGCCGGCACATTGCTTGCCCTTACTTGTCATGGCTACCGTCCAGCTTTGTGCCAGTAGTCTCGCGGGGGTTGCTGGGATTGGGATTTCCCCACATCCCATGTGCTCGGACTGGCGCTAAAAGTTTTGAGCTCAAAAGTCCAAAGCCACGGTCCTGGACACAGGTGTTCCCTGGGCCCCCGGGGTCACCCGGCTTCCGGCCTCGGAGCGTGCTTCCCAGGCCGGTGAGACGCTCCCCGAAGCTCAGGTAAGCTCTTGGCAGTGTGATAAGTCCTCTCTGAGTCCAGGAGCTCCCGACCCCGGGTATTTTCAGCGAGGGAGGTGGGGTGCCGGGGACCTGGGGATTTGGCCGGGGGTTCGGGGAAGAGGAGAAGCTTGGCTGGCGGCTATGTTGGCAGGTCGGGGTGTAGATAATGAGGATGTTGGGAACCTGAACACCTGGGCGGGGGAGTGGAACTTGGGGGAACTTTCCGCTGGCCTAAGGGGTTCTTACCCACCCACCCATTCCTGTCCCCATGCCAGGGCCGGGAGCGGGGAATCGTTAAGTAACACGGTCTGGAACTCCCGGCTCTAGATTTTATTTTTTTATTGTCTAAAGTTTTATATGTCTCCTTTTTCCCCGATTGACACCACTACCACCCCCAGCCCTTCCCACCCGGGGCATGCCCCCATTGCCCCAGTGTTTCTGTCCACTGTTTATGCTAATGTGCATGCATACCAGTCCTTTGGTTGCTCTCTAACCCCCCCTCCCCTCCCTTGCCATTTGTCTCTGGATCTATTCTTGTTCATCAAATTATGTTGCCGGCTCTAGATTTTAGAGCCCAGGGTGCCCTAGTGAAATCTCCGATTGCATTCTGAAATGATTATTCGGGGCGATCTGAGCGCCCACGCTGCTAAGGCAGGTCCCATAACTTCCGGACCTTTGTCCTCCCTGGAATAATTTTTCCAACCGGCTCTGCTAGACGAAGAA
Organism: Myotis lucifugus; assembly: GCF_000147115.1. Taxonomy (NCBI): domain Eukaryota; kingdom Metazoa; phylum Chordata; class Mammalia; order Chiroptera; family Vespertilionidae; genus Myotis; species Myotis lucifugus. Next base: position 21,669 of record NW_005871468.1, on the reverse strand, counting down.
AATCCAATCAAATACTGTCAGTCGTGGAAGTGGGCAATGCGAAAGAAGAGGTTTGCCCGCGAAACGCGCGTTCTTTATCCGGGTCTGAGAGGCCCGGAAGCCCTGTTATTGTTTGGCTCTACTTGTACATGTCTGCCACTTGCAGGACCACTTCCGGTTTCTTCCTTGGGGCAGCTCATATTTACCCGATGGAAGGGAACGAGAAAGAGAGAAAATGCCTTTTAAGCTGGTTCCGATGACCTGTGGAGGGAAGCCGATAACCCCCTCCTCTATTTTTTCTTTTTTCTTCCTGGACTACTTAATCACGGCTTGCAGGGAGGACGGGCGTGTCTTTGTTTTGATGCTGGTCTCTACCCCTCCCCCTCTCCGAATGGTGTGCTCCGCCTGGGCGCCTATCGTCTGGGCGGGCGCTACCATTGCGCGGGAGGGGTTTTATTTGTTTGTTCCTTCGTTTGTTTGTTTTTAAGTGTGCGCAGGGCAACCCCTGGGTATTTTCGCGAATGAGTACGTTTGAGAATTAAACGATGAAAGAGTGTAACGACGGTTAATTTGTGGCGGAGAAACAACTTGTATGCGGTTTGGACTAAGCCATTCCGACTCGGGACGCAGACTGAACGTCGTGAAAGCGGAAGGGGCGGCCCGCGGTCCCGGCTGCAGCGCGCGGGTCCGGCTAGTTGCTGCCCGCGAGAGGCAGAGCCCCGCCAACCCCAAGCTTAACCGTTTCCCCCGCATCGTCACCCCTCAATATGCGATCATGCTTTTCCAGTCGCTGACGACGCACCTGCTAAAAACCAGGCGCTGCGCGCACCCAATGTGCTTTTTTAATAAATTGAGGCCGCATTCATACCCACTGCGATTAGATGAGTTTTGGCATCTAACCACCGTGTAACGCCTTTCAAAATAGAATATTGTCATCGTCCCAGAAGAGTTTCTCATGCCTCTTCCCAGTGTCTTCTCTGACCCCCACCTTTATTTTTATTTCTGTTTAGAGAACTTAATATAAATGGAGTCATAACAGTATGTGCTTCTGTGTGTCAGGCTTCTTCAGCATGATTTTTGTGAAACTCATCCCCTCTTATTGCATGTATTGGTAGAGTATCAGTATTTTGATACGTTTTTTATTTAGTATGTGACATTGGATTGTTTATTCTCATTTTGATGGCCTCTTGAGTTGTTTCTTGGTTGGGGTTATTTTGAATAAAGCTATTAACTTTTTTTAACATAATGTCTGTTTTAAAATATATTTTATTGATTTTTAGAGGAAGAAGGGAGAGGGATAGAGAGAAACATCAATGATGAGAGAGAAACATTGTTGGGCTGCCTCCTTCGTGGCCCCTACTGGAGACGGAGCGAGCAATCTGGGCATGTGCCCTGACCAGGAATCTGACGGTGGTCTCCTGGTTCATAGGTCATTGCTCAACCAACAACGGAGCCACACCTTCCAGGCGCTATTAATATTCTTGCTCAATTCTTTTTGTGGTCATAGGTTTTCGAGTTTCTTGTTATAAGAAAATTATAATTTTCAAAGTGGTTGTACCATCAACAGTTGGCATGTGCTTATTGGCCATTCCTATGTCATGTGAAGTGGCTCTTCAAGTCTTTTCCCCATTTTTAAAATTGGTTTGTTTGCTCTTTTTTTTTAAACTATTGATTCGTAGTATTTTACATATTTTGGATATGGATATCTTTTGTCTGATACAGGGAGCTTTTTTCCTTTTTAAAAAATTTTTACAATAGAGGAGAAAAGGGGGCATCAGTAATACTTTCAACAATAAAGAAAAAATTGTTTAATATATTTTTATTTATTTCAGAGAGGGGGAGAGAGATAGAAACATCAATGAAGAGAGAATTATCAATCGGCTGCCTCCTGCACACCCCACTCTGGGGATTGAGCCCACAACCGGGGCATGTGTCCTGACTGGGAATCAAACCGTGACCTCCTGGTCGACACTCAACCATTGAGCCACACTGGCCGTGCAACAATAAAGATAAATTTTTAAATTTTTTTTATTCGTTGATTTTGCAGAGAGATGGGGAAGGAAAGAGAAACATGTATTTACGCATTCATTGGTTGATTCTTGTATGATCCCTGGCCAGGGATCTTACTCGCTACCTTGGGGTATTGGGGTGACACTCTCACCAACTCATCTACCGGGCCAGAGCTGATACATGTATTTCCTACTGACCTGTTGCTTGTCTAGAGGAGGAGAGTCATCATTTTAAGTGTTTGCTGTTACCTGTTTAGGAAATCTTATCTCAAGGTCATGAAAGATACTCTTGTACACTTTCTCACATATTGTCTTCTATAACCTTGATAGTTTTCGGTTTTGGTTTTTGTTTTTCTATGTGGATATCCACTTGTTCTAGCTCCACTTTTTGAAATAGTCTTTCTTTCTCCCACCGAACTGCTTTTAATTGAAGTGTTTGGTCCATTTACATTTAATGCAATTATTGTGAGGTTTGGGTTTAAGTCTGCTGTCTTAATGCTCTTTTCTGTCTGTTTTATTCTTGGTGGGGGCTAAAAAAATATTAATACCTCAGACACACACAGGGAGAAGGCCATGTGATGGATGAAAACAGAGATGGGAGGGATGCTTCTACAAGTCAAGGAACACCAAGGATTGCCGGAGACCACCAGCAATTAGAAGAGGGGTATTGAACACATTCTCCCTAGAGCCTCCAGGAGGAAACAGCTCTGCCAACATCTTGATTCTGGGCCTCTGGCTTCCAGAACTATGAGACGATAAAGTTTTGTTGTTTTAAGCCAAAAAAAATTCTAAAATTAATACCTTTCCTCCCACCTTCCAAGTTCTAGCTGAGCTAATAATTAAATTGAGACAGATTAACAGAAGAAAAATCAAAGATTTAATACATGTGCATGGGGAATTCACATAAGACACTTTGGAGAAAGAGGAGGCGGGTATTACCTTTCATAAATGAGACTGGGTGAATCTGGAAGAGTGGAACATCCGTGAGGCAGAACATACAGCAAGAATTTTCCTGCGAGGCAACTCTGAGATAACGGAACACAGCCAGTATCTATCTAGCTAACAGGCCCCTTCCTGCAGCCCTCTTATTCACCATGCTTAGTTCAAATTAGGCTAAGGAGAACATTCTAAGATCTCCTTCCTGAAGCAGGTGTTTCTGTTTGAATCTCTTGGACAGACAGGGATTAGGGTCAAAAGTTCTGAGTCTTGTTTCTTAATAAACAGCTTAAAATCAATATCCCCAAAAGAGGAAGCTTCGGGGTGGGGAAACTTTGGTTCCCTGCCTTCGCTTCAAACATTTGGCGAAGAAACACTACCAATCTGTAATTATAAAGGAGGTGACGTTGTCCAACTCATTTTTGTGAGGCGAGGATAATCTTGATAACAAGCCCAAATCAAGGATCTTACAAGAAAAGAAAATTAGACCAGTATTCCTGTTAGCATATATGTGCACAATCTTACAAATTTTAGCAAATCAAACCTGATAATATACAAAAATGACCAAGTGAAGTTTATCCCTGACTGCAGTGTTGATTTAACATTCAAAAATCAGTGTAATGTGCCATGTTAGCAGATTGATGGATTAGAAACTCTATGATGGCCCTGGCCGGTGTGGCCCAGTTGGTTGGGCGCCATCTCATACACTGAAAGTTTGCTGGTTTGATTCCCGTTCAGGGCACATGCCTGGGTTCTGGCTCAATCCCCATTTGGGCAGGGGCGTGGGGGAGGGCATGCAGGAGGCAGCAAACCAATGTTGTACTCTCACACATCAATGTTTCTCTTGCTTCCTCTCTATTTAAAAATCAATAAACTATTCTTTAAAATCCAATAATCATTTTAACAGATGCATAAGAAGCCGATGACAATATGCAACAGCTCTTTGTGATTTTTTAAAAATACGTTTTTATTGATTTTTAGAGGGAGGGGGATAGAGAGAGAAACATCATCGATCGGCTGCCTCCTGCACGTCCCCTACTGGGGATCAAGCCCATAACCAGGTATGTGCCCTGACCAGGAATCGAGCCCTTAAAGAAAAACCGACCTCCCAGCAAACTAAAAACAGGAAACTTCCTCAGTCTGATAAAGGTCACCCCCAATCAAGTTACCATTAGCAATATTGAGTGGGGCCTTGACTTACGAGTTTAATTCGTTCTGTGACGGAGCTCGTAACTCAAATTACTCGTATGTCAAATCATAAAGTGAACGAGTGAGACACGTGATGCTGGGCTGATGTTGTGCGTTCACTGTGACGTTCGCTGCGCCAACTAGCGGTGGGCTATCTGAAGCTGGCTCGTAACCCGAATTTTAGCTTGCAACTCAAAGCAAAAAATCGGCCGAGAGAGAGAGAGAGAGAGAGAGAGAGAGAGAGAGAGAGAGACACGGCTCGTATCTCAAAAAACTCGTTAGTCGGGACACTCGTAAGTCAAGGCCCCACTGTACATAACTAGAGGCCTGGTGCACAAAATTTGTGTATGGGAGGGGGGCGTCCCTCAGCCTGGCCTGCGACCTCTCACAGTCCAGGAGTCTTTGGGGGATGTCCAGCTGACGGCAGTTGAACATCCTTAATGCTGCTATGCTTGCCAGCCATGAGCCCAGCGTCTGGCTGAGAGGTGCTCCCCCTGTGGGAGCATACTGACCACCAGGTGCAGCTCCTGTATTGAGCATCTGCCCCCTGGTGGTCAGTGCACGTCATAGCGAGTGTTTGAGCAGTTGACTATCTGCCCCCTGGTGGTCAGTACATGTCATAGCAACTGGTTGAGTGGCCTTAGCATATTAGGCTTTTATTATATAGGATAGTGACAGGCTTAATGCTTTTCCTCTAAGATCAGGAACTAGTAAAGGATTCCACTCTCGCCACTTCAGCATTATATAGGCAAAAAAAATAAGTAGCCCGGCCAGCGTGGCTCAGTGGTTGAGCATCAACTTATGAACCGGGAGGTCAGGGTTCGAGTCCCAGTCAGGGCACATGCCCAAGTTGTGGGCTTGCTCCCCAGTGTGGGACATGCAGGAGGCAGCAATCAATGACTCATCATTGATGTTTCTCTCTCTTTCCCTCTCCCTTCCTCTTTGAAACCAATAAAAATATTTTTTTTAAATAAGTAAACATTATTATTGGAAAGGAAGAAATAAAACTGTTTTACTCACAAATGGCGTGATTGTATACACAAAAAATCTTAACAGAAAATTATTTTAAAATCATCAGAACTGCCGAAACCGGTTTGGCTCAGTGGATAGAGCGTCGGCCTGCGGACTGAAAGGTCCCGGGTTCGATTCCGGTCAAGGGCATGTACATGGGTTGCGGGCGCATCCCCAGTAGGAGATGTGCAGGAGGCAGCTGATCGATGTTTCTCTCTCATCGATGTTTCTAACTCTCTATCTCTCTCCCTTCCTCTCTGTAAAAAATCAATAAAATATATTAAAAAAAATAATAATATAAAAAAAATAAAATCATCAGAACTAGCAAGTGATTATAACAGGATCACAAGTTTCAAAGGCAGTATAAATAAATTGTATTTCTGTATAATAGCAACCATTGAATCTGAGCTCGAAAAATGAATTTTAAAATAGCATCCAAAACATGGCATATTCAGGGGTAATTTAACAAGTGATGGACAAAAGCTCTGTATTATAAACTGCAAAATATTGCTGATGCCTGGTCGGTGTGGTTCAGCATCGACCTATAAACCAGGAGATCATGGGTTCGATTTCCGGTCAGAGCACATGCCCGGGTTTCTGGCTCAATCCTCAGTAGGGGGCGTGCAGGAGGCAGCCAATCAATGATTTTACGTATTTCATTATTGATGTTTCCCTCCCTCTTTCTGACATTAACAAAAACATATATATGTATGTATATATCCTAGCAGGCTTTTTGTAGAAATTCACAAGCGGATTCCAAAATGAAAGAGTAGTACAAAGTTAAAGATTAAAGCTACAGGAGGATAACCAGCGAACAGAGTCCAGCCCAGGGAAAGACACATAAGTGTAGTCAAATGATTTTCGACCAAGGCCCCAAAGTGAATCTGGGAAAGAGGTTATTTTTCTTTTTTTAGATTTTCTTATTTTGGAAAAAATGCAGACAAGTACGAGAATAACAACACTCATTTCCACCAAATAATTATTTTGTCTTTTTTGTATCCATATTTTAATTGCACAATTAATGTATGGGTAAGCTCTTTATTTCATTTTTCTTTGTTAATAAAGCTAAAATTCCCAGCCCCATGAGCAAACATATCCCCTCTCTGAGACATTATCATAGTTTTGTGAATTTATTCTTTTTGCCTGTCTTTCAGATTTTAACATACATATGATTTTAAGCAATAAATAGTTGTTTTGTATTTTTAATTTGCATAAACTACTTACATTACCGTGTTTTGCTATTTTCTAGCAAATTGTATTTTTCACTCAACATGTTTCTGAGTTATATCAAGTTACACATACAGAAAATTCATTTTCATAAACTCTGTACTGAGTTTGTCTTGTGAGTGTATCACATTTAACTAGCCATTCCTGCCCTGGCCCAGTGGTTCAGTTAATTGGAGCTTAGTCCCGTACAGCAAAAGGTTGTAAGTTCAATTCCCAGTCAGGGCACATACCTACTGTCGGTACTCACGGGAGGCAGTGAATCCATGTTTCTCTCACATTGATGTTTCTCCCTTCCTCTTTCTCTAAAATCAATTTTAAAAAACACACCACATATCCTCAGGTAAAGATTAAAAAATAATAATAGCCCTAGCCGGTTTTGCTCAGTGGATAGAGTTTCGACCTGAGGACTGAAGGGTCTCGGGTTCAATTCCCATCAAGGGCACCTACCTTGGTTGCAGGTTCCAGGTCCAGGCAGGCACATGCAGGAGGCAGTCAGTCAATGTTTCTCTGTCTCACGCCCTCCCTTCCACTCTCTAGAAGTCATTGGGAAAATATCCTTGGGTGAGGATTAACAAAAATAGTAATTTAGCCATTTCCTACTGGTGGGTAGTAATGTTCCTTGTCACCTGCCATTAGGAACAACACTGACATGAATTTTTGTGCAAGACTCCTGCTGCGCCCAAACAACCATTTTCTTAGGAGCCTAACTGGCAGTGGTCTTGCTAAGTAGTACAATGTGTGTCTTCCAGATTCAAATTTTTTTACACCAGACGCTGGATGAAGCCTTGGGAGCACAATTATTTAGACTCTATTTAAATTTTAGATCTTGCGTGGAGTCTAGTAGTCCCTGGCCCTCCCCCTAGAGCAGTGATGGCGAACCTTTTGAGCTCGGCGTGTCAGCATTTTGAAAAACCCTAACTTAACTCTGGTGCCGTGTCACATATAGAAGTTTTTTGATATTTATTTTATATATTTAAATGCCATTTAACAAAGAAAAATCAACCAAAAAATGAGTTCACGTGTCACCTCTGACACGCGTGTCATAGGTTCGCCATCACTGCCCTAGAGAGAGCTTCCTGAGCTTGGCTGACTTAATGCCTGTAACTTTAGTTCCCTCAGCTGGTGATGATACCTATCTTGGCTTTTTGAGAGGATTAAAGGGATGAGCCACTGAAAGCATTGGACCTGTGAGCAGCAGCCATTGTTAGGGTAGTTGTCTGACCTGCCCGTAGGAAGTACCCACTCCCAAAAGGTTTCCCAAGATAACTGCGCCTGCTTTTTTTTATATGTATATTTTTTATTATTGACTTCTGTGTGGAAAAGGGGGAGGGAGACAGAAACATCAATGATAAGAGAATCATTGATCAGCTGCCTCCTGCATGTCCACACTGAGGATCAAGCCCATAACCCCGGGCATGTGCCCTGACCGGGAATTGAACCGGGACCTCCTGGTTCATAGCTCGATGCTCAACCACTGAGCCACGCCAGCTGGGTTGTACCTGCTGTTTTTAAGAAGCATTGAGAATTTAGTTGCTGCCCGGTGGGACTGACACCTTGGGCCCACCATCTCAGGACAGCCCCGCTGGCATGTTTACTGAACTGAGTTCCCTGGAGGGGGTGAACCAGCATTAATGGGGCAGTACCACAAAAGTCCCACCCACTCACAACCAGAGTGCTCACTCTAGAGTAATAATATAGAACAAAGAAAATGGAACTATCATACGAACAGAAGCATTTGTTAAGCTCTTACTATGTAGACTACTACTACTATTTTTTAATTTTTTGTTAATCATCACCCAAGGATATTTTTCCATTGATTTTTCTAGAGCAGGAGAGACAGAGAAAGAGAGAAACATCGGTTGGTTGCTTCCTGCAGGTGCCCTGACCAGAATCGACCCCGGGACCCTTCGGTCCTCGGCTGACGCTCTATCCACTGAACCAAATCGGCTAGGGCAAATCTAGAGATTTTTACTTATGAGCCCCCTTTCATAAAAGTCTCAGAAGTTTTTGTGATCACTGATGAGAGGGACCCTGGTACTTCTCCCCCAGGTCCCACTGGTCACTCCTTCGCCACCCCCCCTTGCCTTGCTCCTTGCAGGCACATGGTTCTCCCCCATCAGTTTGGGGAGTTCTGGCAGGGGGTCCTTTGCCAGCCTCTTAGTTGCACGATTTTTGTTCGCTAAAATCTGTACCTGAAGATTAACCTGTAATGAAGTGAGCATCTTACTCCAGACAATTCATTTAGTTGCCAGTGAGCTCGACCAGGTGCAAGGTGTTATGCGAATACTATGATGAACAAGATAACTTCCCTGTCCTGAGGATGTTTTTTGTTTTTTTTAAATATATTTTGATTTTTTTACAGAGAGGAAGGGAGAGGGATAGAGAGTTAGAAACATCGATGAGAGAGAAACATCGATCAGCTGCCTCCTGCACATCTCCTACTGGGAATGTGCCCGCAACCCAGGTACATGCCCTTGCCGGGAATCGAACCTGGGACCCTTCAGTCTGCAGGCCGACGCTCTATCCTCTGAGCCAAACCGGTTTCGGCCTGAGGATGTTTGTATTTAACTAGAGCAGCGGTTCTCAACCTGTGGGTCGCGACCCCTTTGGCGGTCGAACGACCCTTTCACAGGGGTCGCCTAAGACCATCCTGCATATCAGATATTTACATTACGATTCATCACAGTAGCAACATTACAGTTATGAAGTAGCAACGAAAATAATTTTATGGTTGGGTCCCAACATGAGGAACTGTATTTAAAGGGCCAGAAGGTTGAGAACCAAAAGAACTAGAGGAAACAAATGCACAAGGAAAGGTATCAGACCTAATGAGTGCCATGAGAATTAAGAGGATGGCAGAGTTTGGCGAGCGGTCGTTGAGGGGTCTGGGAAAACATCCCCGAGGAGGTTTTCAAGTTGAGGTCTGCAGTGATGGCACAGCCGTGTTCCCAGTAGAGGGAACCAACAGTTAGGTGAACTGGGGAGTGTTAGAAGGGCAGCCGCAGCCAGGGTAGCCCGAGCCTCGGCAGGGGAGCGTGCTGGGAGATGAGATCAGAGAAGCAGGCAGGGGCCTGGTCATGGGGGTCGGAGAGCATACACTCCTTCAGGAAGCTTTGCGATGAAGGGGGTCGGGGGAGGCGTCTTCCCCCAGATGGCGGGAGTGGGCTGAGAGTTACTGCATCCTCAGCAGGAAGGAAGGCAGAAGTAAGGTACAGTTCCCAGGAAGGCTTGTGGATTCATCGGTGGGAAGATTGGAAGTCCCTCTCTAGTTATTTTTTTTATTTTATTTTTTTCTCAAGCAAGTGTGTAGTAAGGCTGGTGAGAGGTGGGCAAGGAGCAGCCTGGGTTGCGATAAAGGATTTGAAGAAAGAAGTTGTGAACGAGCCCTGCTCCTCAGGAAGTCGGGGGACTCCTATGTGTCAGACCCTGATATGGTGTTGGGCGTGTTGCATGCTGGATCCTCACTTTTCCTCTCCCCACCGCAGCCACACTGCCTTCCAGGGAGCTGCAATGGATGACCAACAGCCAGAAGTCATGGACCCCCCTCTGAGTCAGGAGACATTTTCAGACTTGTGGAATTTGTGAGTAGAGGTCTCTTGGGAGGGGCATGTTCACTGCCCACCCTCTGATAACGACTGCCCCCACCCCTCGCCTCTCCCCCCTCCCCCCATTCCCCAGCTCCCTAGGAGTAGAGGCCTGTAGAAAGCGAGAACCAATACTGACTTTCTTTCCGCTCTTGTCTTTCAGACTTCATGACAATGATCTGGTAAGGACTAGGGATGGGGAGGGACCGGGGGCCACAGGGCAACAGCCTGGGGACCTAGCCCTCTGACTCGTTTTCCTCGTGCACAGAATCCTGAGGACTCCCAGGCAGTGGGTGGACTGGGCTGCATGCCCTTCGACCTCGAAGACTGTCTGGCCAATGGTCCAGATGAAGCCTCCAGTATGGCAGCAACTCCCGCACCAGCAGCTGCTGTCCCAGCACCAGCCACCCCCTGGACCCTGTCATCCTCTGTCCCTTCCCCGAAGACCTATCCTGGTAGCTATGGCTTCCGTTTAGAATTCCTGAAATCTGGGACAGCCAAGTCTGTAACCTGCACGGTCAGTGGCCCTGGGAGGCTGGCTTCCATGTGACAGTTCAATGCCTGACCATATCCCCCTGAGTTTTTCTATTCAGAACACTAGAATCTCTCTCAGCCTTTGGCTTGTCTTTCTACGTTCTACCTGTTTAGTCTGTGACCTTGACCTCTGTCCCAAAGTTGAATTCTCTCCCTTGACCTTGGGCGTCATGCTCTCAGCATCTCTCATGAGGCCAGGGAACTCTTCTTTCTCTCTTCGCCCTCTTTCATTCCTTAGCTTTTGTAAATTAGCTCCTGGGACACAGGTCTCCAACTCTGCCGTCCCGAGCCACCCTCCCCTCACAGTACGTGGCTTTCAGTTGGTGCTTAAGCAGTGCTTGTCCCCTGACCTCCCGTTCCTTCTTTCTCCTTTTCCTACAGTACTCCCCTATGCTCAACAAGCTGTTTTGCCAGATGGCAAAGACCTGCCCGGTGCAGCTGTGGGTCAACTCCCCACCCCCGCTCAGCTCCCGGGTCCGTGCCATGGCCATCTACAAGAAGTCCGAGCACATGACGGAGGTCGTGCGGCGCTGCCCCCACCATGAGCGCTGCTCTGACTATAGTGACGGTGAGAGTCGGGCTGCAGATGGGACAGGGCTGTGGCCCAGAGGCCCCAGGTGCCTGATGCTTTCCTAATTGCTCTTAGGTCTGGCTCCTCCTCATCACCTTATCCGGGTGGAAGGGAATTTGCGTGCCGAGTATTTGGATGACCCAAACACTTTTCGACATAGTGTGGTGGTGCCCTATGAGCCTCCTGAGGTCTGGTTTGGCAACTGGGGTCTCTGGGAGTGGGGGGGCGGGGGGGGGCGGTTAGAAGGGTTTGTCAGTGGCCGCCCAGCTGGGATGTGTGCAGAGCAGCAGATGGGTGATTGCCATTCCACAGCTGCGGAACTGTAGCTCACAGAGGCTACAGGCGTCAGGGCCGGGCGACCTCACCTGGGGCCTCTTTTCTCCCAGGTGGGCTCCGACTACGCCACCATTCACTACAACTTCATGTGTAACAGCTCCTGCATGGGGGGCATGAACCGGCGGCCCATCCTCACCATCATCACACTGGAAGATTCCAAGTAGGGACTCGAACACCACCCTTTATGCTGGCATGCTCCTCCCTAGCCTCTGCCTGTCTCTGTCCCCTGCGCCCTACCCCTCCACCGTTTCTCCAGGACTACCAGCCATCCTTCCCTCTCCCATTCCTTTATGTAGAACCTCCTTTGTTGCCGCGCCGCCCCCCCCCCCCCCGTTTTCTTTTCTCTGGCTTTGCAACCTCTAACCTGTGGCTTCTCCATAGGCCTGGCCCTGGAGCTTAGGCTCCACATGGGATGAAGGTGGTTGGGAGTAGGTGGGGCCTGGTTTACATGTAGTGCCCACCTTCTTACTGCCTCCTGCTTCCCTCTCCTTGCCTGGGTAGTGGTAATCTGCTGGGACGGAACAGCTTTGAGGTGCGTATTTGTGCCTGTCCTGGGAGAGACCGGCGCACAGAGGAAGAAAATTTCCGCAAGAAGGGGGAGCCGAGTCCCAAGCAGCCCCCTGGGAGTCCCAAGCAGCCCCCTGGGAGCACTAAGCGAGGTAATAAGCAAGCAGGGCGAGGGGAAGTAGAGGAGGGAGAGAGGGTGTAATTCTGCCCAGGTTCACCCTTCTCACCCTTCCTTACCTCTTTCCCAGCACTGCCCACCAACACTGACCCCTCTCCTCCGCCAAAGAAGCCAGCGGATGAAGAATATTTCACCCTGCAGGTACCACGTCTGGGAAAGGGAGATGGGCAGTCTCTTGCCCCTACTTGGTGGGATCGGATAAGGGCATAAAAGATGTAAATGTAGCAGGTGTGAGGGTGGGCCCATCTATCCTTTCTCTGGTCTTGACCCACGGTCTTGAGATTAAGTTTCAACTTGAGCATGTGGGTGTGTCTAGTAGAAACGTAATGAGCCTGGAATGAAGTTGCTTCCAACTTTGAAGGCAAGGACCATGTGTGAGTCATCTCTGCAGCCCCAGCATCTAGCAAAATACCGGCACCTTTGTTCAGGCTCAACACGTGCACTGAACGATTAGTTGGAGGAAAAGGAACTTGATTTAAGGCCCAGCCAGAAAGAAGCCTGAGAGGTTTAGTAAAGGTGACGGTTTGCCTTCCCTACCAGCCAAGGAACCATAGTGCCTTCTAGAAGCTGGCAGCAGCCACCTGCTGGTGACCAGCAATGACAGCGATTGGGAACTGAATTCTGTCAGTAATCCGGATGATGAGCAAGGAAATGGATTCTCTTTTAGAGCCTCCAAAAGAATGCACCTGCTGCCACCTAGGTTTTTAGCCCGATGAGATCTGTGTCAGATTCGTGACATACAGAAGATAATAAAAGTGTGTTGTTTTAAGCCACTTTAAAAAAAATAATAATAATAAGTTTCAAGTCTAGCATTCAAAAATGCTATTTTCTTCCTGGCTGCTTTCCCTGCAATTAGGGCATTTGCTATTAGGGGGCAGTGGTGCCTAGAGACAATGGCTCCTGATGATGTCTGATTTCAGGATGCCATCTTGTACCATAACCTACATTTTAAAGCAGTGGTTCTCAACCTTCCTAATGCCGTGACCCTTTAATACAGCTCCTCATGTTGTGGTGACCCCCAACCATAAAATTATTTTCGTTGCTACTTCATAACTGTAATGTTGCTACTGGTATGAATCGTAATGTAAATATCTGATAGGCTATATGTGTTTTCATTGTTACAAATTGAACATAATGAAAACATAGTGATTAATCACAAAAACAATATGTAATTATATATGTGCTTTTCAATGGTCCTAGGCGAAAGGGTTGTTCGACCCCCAAAGGGGTCTCGACCCACAGGTTGAGAACCGCTGTTTTAAAGGATCTTTCAAAAGAAAATTTGTTAAGGAGAGCATGAAAATGGTTCTATGACTTGGCCTAATACTTCATTTCCCCCTCCTCCCCTGCCACAGATCCGTGGGCGTGAACGCTTTGAGACGTTCCGGAAACTGAATGAAGCCTTAGAGCTACAGGACGATGTCCTGGCTGGAAAGGACCCGGGTGGAAGCAAGACTCACTCCAGGTGAGTGACCTGGGTCCCCCTTCAGCCCCACTCCCCTGCAGTCCTATGTGGGAAGGCCTGGGATTCCATTGTAATCCTGCCTTCACGGTAAAAGACAGCTGAATTCTCCCGTTGGGTCCGGGCCCTGCCTGGACATTCTTTACTCTTCCTCTGGTTGAATCCTGTGACCACTTTCCTGCGTCAGGTGGAGCGGTCCACAAGCCCCGATATGAGCATGGATATTTCCTTGCCGTTTCTAGCCACCTCTATCTCAGATCTGGGGTCCCCAGGAGGGGCCTGGTAACCGTGGGAGTGCCAGGCAGAGCCGGGGTGTGGGGTCAGATCTTCGGCCCCGCTGAGAGCTAACAAGTCCTGTGTGGCTTTATTACCCCCCTTATCCAGCTCAGTTTCCTCATGTGTCGAAAGGGATAAGGGAAGGTTGGGAGTTTAATACAGACAAGTGCCCCTGGTGCTCAGAAAGCATGTCTGCAGTTAATGGTGACTATTTCTTTTTTTTTTTTCAAAGAATGTTGAAATTTTTTTTTATATATATGTTATTGATTTTTTACAGAGAGGAAGGGAGAGAGATAGAGAGTTAGAAACATCGATGAGAGAGAAACATCCATCAGCTGCCTCCTGCACATCTCCTACTGGGGATGTGCCCGAAACCCAGGTACATGCCCTTGCCCGGAATCGAACCTGGGACCTTTCAGTCCGCAGGCCGACGCTCTATCCACTGAGCCAAACCGGTTTTGGCTATGGTGACTATTTCAACTTAAATAGCCCTTGTTCCAACCTCAGGCCCTTCAAAACCTGGCCGTGGGAAGAGAGGCCCTACACCTCTCACTCTGATGGTGTAATCTCCTCCCTTCCCTCTTCTCTCCACAGCCACCTGAAACCTAAAAAGGGGCAGCCTGCCTCCCGCCATAAAAAAAGACTCATGTTCAAGAGAGAGGGCCCTGACTCCGACTGACATCCCTGCTTCCTGTCCCCCGTGGACACCCCCACCCTCGTCCCCCTTTTCCTGGCGTATTTTTGGGCTTGGGAGCTTAAACCTCTGCTTGGTACAGATGTGCCTCAGAAACGCCCCAGAATTCCGTCTGCTCTGGCTGAGGCCTCCACTACAGAAGCTGGCCTGCACTGGTGCGTTTTGAGGGAAGCTGGAGGGAGCTGAGATGTTTCAGCTTAACTTTTAAGGTCTTTACTCTGAAGACCATTTGGGGGAGGTAGGAAATGTTCCTAACCTCATTGTCCACATTGACAAAATGTCAATAATGATGCCTGCCCTACGGGGCTTACTGTGAGGGTTAATGAAACGATGGATGTTTGGGACCAGGCTCCCTCAGAGGTGCTGGTTCCTGCCCCTGTATGACTGGACAGCTAGTTAAGAGGAGGGAACTTCTAAATCCCTTCTCTGCTGGCCTGGCCAACTCCTGTCTGAAGTCAGGAACCTCACCACCTAAAAGGAGATCACATCTCATCCCACACCCTGGAGGGCCCCACCTCCAGTGTAGGATCCGTATCTTCCAAGATCTGTTTCACTTCCCCCAAATGCTCAGGGTCAATTTCCTCTACAGTTGGAAAGGCACATCTGTACTCCACACCCGCACCCCTTCCCCTCTTCCCCTTTTATATCACATTTTTTTATATTGGTTTCTTATTTTACAATAAAATTTGCTTCTACCTGTGTGTCTGAGGGTGAGTGCCAGCGCTGGCTGCCCGGGGCCTGCAGTGCGGGGGTGAGTTAAGGAGGTGACACTGGGAAGCAGCCACCTGAGTCTCCAGGGAATGTGGGCTGGGGAGCCCCACACCCGGGTTCCAGGAGGAGAACAAAAGCTGGAGACTGGGTCAGTCTGCAGGCTGCATGACAACAAGGGTGGGGGTGAATCCCTAACTCTGTCCCTCCTCCCTCCCTGCCAGGCCTGGCACAGGGTTCTCTCCTGCCCCCTTGTCAGCCACTCACCACGGATTACGGGATTTAAGTGTCTCATTTAGCCAGCCTGAGCCTCTGGGGTAGCCATCTGCTCCACAGGAAAGGGGCAGGATACCTGGATTCCCCAGAGGAGAGAGGGTGGGTGCTATTTGATAATGAGAGCAAGCAGCTGGAGGCCTGCCAGCCGGGTCCCCAGGAAGTGGGGGCGGCTAAGGTGAAGGCTGGGATGTGGGGCTGGGGCCTTCCCAGCATCCCCTCATCCTGGGCCTCTTGCCAGGCAGTTGAATGAATTGAAGCTTTAAACTCTGCCAGGAAAACCTTTCAAAGGGCTCAGTCGCCCCCGCCCCCGCCCCATCCTGCTGTAGGCTCCCAGGGAGGGGGGCTGGGGGCAAGCTAGCTCTGGCCCAAGCCAGTGCTTAGGGGGTGGCCAGACAATGGGGACACAGCTTGTCCTGCCTCCTCCCTGTGGGCAGAGGGAGACGTGCTAAGGTTTGGAGGGGTTTCTGGCCCATTGTCCTCTCAGCCTACTCACCAGGCTTAAAGTGCCAGTGGGAGTCCTTTGGCTCGCCCTGTGGGTCCCAGATGGCTGTAAAGCCACTGGCCACCCTGGTCTCAAAACCATTTTTCTCTTAATTGTGAAGGGATGCCAAACACTTCCCCGGAGACCCAGAATTACCATCTCTCCCCACCTACCAGGCTCTTGGCAAACTCATTCCTGTAGACAGTCACCTTGAAGGTCCCTTTCTGATCAGCGTCCAGCGCCATTACTCATATTTCCCTAGAACGTGTCCCTAGCTATGCTTCATTTCTGCTGCACTTCAAAAGCAGATCCAGTCCTCGCTCGTGTGGCTTGTTGGCTGAGTGTCGCCCCATGCATTTAAAGGTCGCTGGTTCGATTCCTGGTGAGGGCACATTACCCAAGTTGTGGTTTGGACCCCAGTCAGGGCATGGTCAGAGCACATGTGGGAGGCAACCTATCAATGTTTCTCACATTGATATTTCTCTAACTCTAAATCAATAAAAACTTTAAAAAAAAAAAAAAAAGCAGATCCATTCTGGCTCTGCTGATCCCTTTGTGAGCTGACATTACTAAACTGAGAACTATAAGGTGGGTTGTCAGGCCAGCTCTGCTGAGCTGTGTGACTTTTAATGAGTCCCTAACCTCTCTGGTCCCATCTGTCACTTCACCGTGTTCATTTATCTACCCTTCTGGTCAGTCTGTGCCCATCACTGTTTCAGCCCTGGGGCCCCATGGCAGACATGGCCTCTGTTCTCTCAAGAGCCCAAGCCCTGCCCCATGGAGGTTTGGGGAGTAAGTTAGGAAACTTGTTTCCCCAATTTCAGGAACACGAGGCACCCAAATCTATGAGACACCCAGCAAAAGTGCTCTGAGGAAAATGTACAACCATGCTTTCATTATTTAGAAAAGATATGAACCTACTAGTAAGCAAGCTTAATTAAAAGGATAAATCCAAGCTAATTAAAAGTGACTTTTTAAAAAAAGATTTTTTTTTTTTTAAAACTCAAGCACTTGATTGAGGGGGTGGAGAAGAACAAGAACCAAATGGTCCAATGAGTGGTATTTAAATTGTCCTGGGCCTTAGGGAAAGAGTGAAATTTCCAATTCATGTAAAGTGGTTTTAATATTAAATTCTAATAAAGAGCCCTAGCCAGTTTCGCTCAGTGGACTGAGCGCCAGCCCATGGACTAAAGAGTCACGGGTTCAAATCCGGTCAAGGTTACATACCTTACTAGTAGTTGCAGGCTCAATCCCTGGCTGGCCCCAATGGGGGCCGTGTAGAAGGCAACCAATTGATATGTCTCTCTCATATCAGTGTTTCTTTCCCTCTGTCTCTCCCCCTCCCTTAGAATTCAAAAAAGTCAATGGAAAGCCCACCTGGGTTGGCTCAGTGGTTGAGCGTTAACCTATGAAACAGGAGGTCATGGTTCAATTCCTGGTCAGGGCATATGCCTGGGTTTTGGGCTCAATCCCCGATTGTGCAGGAGGCAGCCAATCAATGATTCTCATCATTGATGTTTCTATCTCTCTTCCTTCTCTAAAATCAATTAAAAAATTAAAAAAAAAACTTGATAAAGATACTAAAAACCTAGAAGCCAAATTATGGCTGCAATATTTCAAAATAGTACCTATACATTAAGTCTAAAGACTATTAAGGGGAGAGAGGTTTGAGGCTGGGTGAAAAAGGTGAAGGGATTGAAAAAAACTACAACCTCTTAACATAGAGACAACAGTGTGATGATTACCCAAGGGGAAGGGGTGGGGAGAGGTAGAAGAGGGTACAGGGGGCATAAATCATAATGGGAGATTGACTTGGGGTGGTGAACACAATATATAGATGATATTTTATAGAATTATACACCTGAAATCTATTTAATTTTATTAACCAATGTCACCCCAATAAGTTGAAAGAAAAAAGATGGGTCCGAGTAACAAAACAAAAAAAAATTAACACTAACCAAGTAGGGTTTATTCCAGGAGCACAAGGTTGGTTTAATAGAGAATCTATCAACATAATTCATTACATTAACAAATTAATGAAGAAAAATATGATCATATTAACAGATGCTGAAAGGAATTTGATTAAATTTCAACAGCCATTCTTTAAAAAGCAGTAATGGAATAACAGGAAGTATCCTAATGGTTATACACTAAGATAATTTCAATTAGAATCAAGAACTAAACAGGGATGCCCACTAACAATTGTTTTAGGACACTCAAGAAGGTAAAAACAAAAAAAAAATCTCTACCTTCTAGATCACATGTGCCTAAAAACTCAAGCCTTAATGGAGATATGATAGAACTAAGAGAATTTAGGAAGGTAGACAGATAATAGAGAAATATTAATGATTGTTAAAAGCAAAGGCACTGAAAAAACATTCCATTTAAAATAACAAAAGCGCCCTAACCGGTTTGGCTCAGTGGATAGAGCTTCAGCCTGTGGACTGAAGGGTCCCAGGTTCGATTCCGGTCAAGGGCATGGACCTTGGTTGCGGGCACATCCCCAGTAGGGAGTGTGCAGGAGGCGGCTGATCGATGTCTCTCTCTCATGGATGTTTCTAACTCTCTATCCCTCTCCCTTCCTCTCTGTAAAAAATCAATAAAATATATTTTTAAAAAAATAAATAAATAAAATAAAATAACAAAAGCAGCCCTGGCCTGGTAGCTCGGTTGGTTAGAGCAGTGTCCTCTATGCCAAGGTTGAGGGTTTGATTCCTGGTCAGGGCACGTACAAGAATCAACCAGCCCTGGCCGGGTTTCTCAGTGGTTAGAGCATCGGCCCATGGACCAAAGGGTCCTGTGTTTGATACCCCATCCAGAGTATGTTATCTGGGTTGCAGGTTCCTCAGCCCCTGGAGGGGCGCGTGCGGGAGGCAATCATTCAATGTGTATCACTTTGATGTTTCTCTCCCTTCCAATCCCAAGAAATCAATGGAAAAAATATTCTCAGCTGAGGATTTTTTAAAAAAGAAGAATCAGCCAATGTGCACATAAATAAGTGGAACAATAAATCAATGTTTCTCCTTCCCTTCCTCTCTCTCAAATCAATCAAATTTTTTAAAATAACAAAAGCAATAAAATATTTAGGAATAAGTGCCTGGCTGGTGTTCCTCAGTGGTTGAGCATCCACCCATGAACCAGGAGGTCACGGTTCGATTCCTGGTCAGGGCACATGGCTGGGTTGGGGGCTCAGTCCCCAGTGAGGGCATGCAGTAGGCAGCCATTCAATGATTTCCATCATTAATGTATCTATCTCTCCCTTTCTCTGAAATCAATAAAAATATTTTAGGAATAAGTTTAACAAGACTGACACACAAAATATGGCACAGGACCTATATGAAGAAATTGATAAAACCTTACTTAAGGATATAAACCAAGCTCCAAACAAAAGATACCATATTCTTAGATGGGAAAACAGTATATCCTAAAAGTCAATTGTGAAATAAAGATACAATGCTATTCCATTTAGAATCCCAAACAGGTTTTTGTTTCTGTAAATAAGTGCCCAAGAATAGCCAATAGTTGTTTTAAAAAGAGAATTAGGGCCCTTGCTGGTTTGGCTCAGTGGCTAGAGTGTTGGCCTACAGACTGAAGGGTCCTGGCTTTGATTCTGGTCAAGGGCACATGCCGGGTTGTGGACTCGATCCTCAGTGGGGGGCGTGCAGGAGGCAGCTGATCAATGATTCTCTCTCATCATTGATGTTTCTATCTCTCTCTCCCTCTCCCTTCCTCTCTGAAATCAATAAAAATATATTTTAAAAATAAAAATAAATAAATAAAGAGAGAATTAGGGAACTTGCTTGTTGAATATGAAAAAAACATACTATGAAACAACCAATTAGAGCAATATAGCTTAACATATGGAGTGGTAAACAGTCCAGGGGCAGGGCAGCAAGGAGTGGATCCAGAGGTAGACCTCAATATATAGGAAATGTTATTATATGGCCAAAGTTTTTCAATTTAGTGGGAATAAATTACGGATTTTTTAAATGAAGTTGACACAACTGGAAAAATAAAATTGGACTCCTAATTTACAAAAACAAAAATAAACCAGATGAAATAAAGAGAATGTCAATTTTAAATGAAATTTAAATCCTGCCCTGGCCCGTGGGCTCAATGGTTACAGCATCTGCCTGTGCACCGAAGCATCTCTGGTTCGATTCCTGGTCAATGGCCTATACCAGGGTTGCAGGTTCCAACCCTCGCCCTGGTTGGGGTATGTGCGGGAGGCAACCAATCAATGTGTCTCACATTGATGCCTCTCTCTCTCTCTCTCTCCCTCTCTTTCCTTCCCACTCTAAAAGTCAATGGAGAAAATATCCTCAGGTAAGAATTCACAACAACAACAAAAAATAAAAATCCTGCCCCCCCCCCCAAAAAAAAAATCTAGAAAATAATGTGTATACTCTAGTGTCTGGAAACCCAGAAACTACAAAAAAACAAAAAACAAAAAAAAACCTGACATTTGACTATTGAAAACCCAACCCTTGAACAGTAAAAGCGGGCACAAACTCAAGAGGCAAACTGTCAGTTGGGGGGAATTTTACAATGTGGAAAACAGTTAATTCTGCTGCTGTCAAGAAGCTTTAACAAATTAAGAGAAGAATGAACCAATAGAAAAACATATGCTGCCCTAACCGGTTTGGCTCAGTGGATAGAGCGTCGGCCTGCGGACTGAAAGGTCCCAGGTTCAATTCTGGTCAAGGGCATGTACCTTGGCTGCGGGCACATCCCCAGTAGGGGGTGTGCAGGAGGCAGCTGATTGATGTTTCTCACCCATCGATGTTTCTAACTCTCTATCCCTCTCCCTTCCTCTCTGTAAAAAATCAATAAAATATATTTTTTAAAAAAAAGAAAAGAAAAACTTATGCCACCATTTAAAAATGATTAGAGCCCTACCAGGTGAAGTAGTGACAAATTTATTGAGTGAAGAAAGTGGGATGCACCAAAGTGCATAATATTATCCAATTTTTAAATAACAATAACCAAAACCCACTGATCCATGTTGTTTCTACTACGCATTCAGGATTAAAGTGCATATATGCATGCATGTGTGATAAAGCGATTTTTCAAGCCAAATACTAAGACCAACGCATCTCAAACAAAAGCAAATAAGCCCCAAGAAAAAAATTAGCTATAAACCCATCCCATATATTTCAATAAACATTGTTGTGTAAACCCATCTGTCCCTTTTTCTATGCTCCTGCATACTTTTCTTTTTACACAAAATTAAGATCATATGGCTCAGACTGTGTTGAGATCTGTCCCTTCTAGTCCATTTTTCTCATCTTTCTAGACATTTGCTGATGCTATTCTCACCCAAACTGCCCCGTCCTTTAAAAAACCGTCCATTCGCAGCCCCCAACAGAGAGTGGTTGGCCACTCTGAATTTTGTCCTCACCAGCTCTCTCCCCCTCCTTGAGGCACGTTTAGGTCTACCTGGTGTGAGTTTGTGTGCTCCTCACCTCTCCCGTTAAACTGGGGAGCTCCTTGGGGGCAGGAACTTTGCCTCTTTCATAAGTGTCCTCACGGTGCCTAAAATGCACATAGTAGGCACTTCATAAGTATGGTTGTACAAAAGGGACATAGGCTTCCTGTCTCTGGTATTGCATGATCTCAAGATAGTATAGGTCAGTGGTCGGCAAACTGCGGCTCGCCGAGCCCCATGCGGCTCTTTGGCCCCTTGCGTGTGGCTCTTCCACAAAATACCAC